>NC_056453.1:40691300-40936300 GCF_018296145.1 Oncorhynchus tshawytscha
CTACTACTACTACTACTACTACAACTACTACTGTTACTACTACTACTACTACTACTACTACTACTATTATCACTACTACTACTACTACTGCTACTACTACTGCTATTATCACTATTACTACTACTACTGTTACTACTATTACTACTATACTACTACTATTGCTACTACTGCTGCTACTTCTACTACTACTACTACTACTACTGTCACTACTACTACTACTACTACTACTACTACCACTGTCACTACTACTACTACTACTGTCACTACTACTACTGCTGCTACTTCTACTACTACTACTACTACTACTACTACTACTACTGATGCTACTACTACTGATGCTACTACTACTACTCCTACTGCTGTTACTACTACTACAGTCACTGCGTATACTACTACTACTGCTGCTACTACTACTGTCACTACTACTACTACTGATGCTACTCCTACTACTACTACTACTACTACTACTACTACTACTGCTGCTACTACTACTACTACTACTACTGTCACTACTACTATTGATGCCACTACTACTACTACGGATGCTACTGCTACTGATGCTACTACTACTACTAATACTGTTACTACTACTACTATTGTCACTACTACTACTACTGATACTACTACTTCTGATGCTACTACTACTACTACTACCACTGATGCTACTACTACTACTACTGTTACTACTACTACTACTACTACTACTACTGTCACTACTACTACTACTACTGCTGCTACTACTACTGTCACTACTACTACTACTACTACGACTGCTGCTACTTCTACTACTACTACTACTGTCACTACTACTACTACTACTACTACTACTACTGTCACTACTACTACGACTACTACTGTCACTACTACAACTGTCACTACTACTACTACTACTACTACTACTACTACTGCTGCTACTACTACTGTCACTACTACTGCTACTGATGCTACTCCTACTACTACTACTACTACTGCTACTACTACTACTGTCACTACTACTACTGCTACTTCTACTACTACTACTACTACTACTACTGTTACTACTGCTACTTCTACTATTACTACTGTCACTACTACTACTACTGACGCTACTCCTACTACTACTGCTACTACTTATTTTACAACTACTACTACTACTACAACTGCTGTTACTACTACTACTACTATTACTACTGCTACTACTACTACTGTCACTACTACTACTTCTACTACTACTACTACTACTACTACTGTTACTACTGCTACTACTACTACTACTACTACTGTTACTACTGCTACTTCTACTACTACTACTACTACTACTGTTACTACTGCTACTTCTACTATTACTACTACTACTACTGATGCTACTCCTACTACTACTACTACTACTATTATCACTACTACTACGATTACTACTACTACTACTGCTACTACTACTACTACTACTACTACTATTATCACTACTACTGTAACTACTACTACTACTACTACTACTGTTAATACTACTACTAATATTATCGCTACTACTACTACTACTACTGCTACTACTATTATCACTATTACTACTACTACTGTTACTACTACTGGTACTACTATTAATACTATACTACTACTGCCACTACTACTACTATTATCACTACTACTACTACTACTACTACTAGTACAACTATTATCACTACTACTACTACTACTACTGTTACTACTGCTACTTCTACTATTACTACTGTCACTACTACTACTACTACTACTACTGACGCTACTCCTACTACTACTACTACTACTTATTTTACAACTACTACTACTACTACAACTGCTGTTACTACTACTACTACTACTACTACTACTGTCACTACTACTACTGCTACTTCTACTACTACTACTACTACTACTTATTTTACAACTACTACTACTACTACAACTGCTGTTACTACTACTACTACTACTACTACTACTGTCACTACTACTACTGCTACTTCTACTACTACTAATACTACTACTACTGTTACTACTGCTACTTCTACTACTACTACTACTACTGTTACTACTGCTACTTCTACTATTACTACTGTCACTACTAGTACTACTGACGCTACTCCTACTACTACTACTACTACTTCTTTTACTACTACTACTACTGTCACTACTACTACTGATAATACTACTACTACTACTGATGCTACTACTACTACTACTGCTGTTGTTACTACTACTACTACTACGACTGTCACTACTACTACTTCTGCTTCTACTACTACTACTACTACTACTACTACTGTCACTACTGCTACTACTGATGTTACTCCTACTACTACTACTACTACTATTATCACTACTACTACGATTACTACTACTACTACTGCTACTACTACTACTACTACTACTATTATCACTACTACTGTAACTACTACTACTACTACTACGGTTACTACTACTACTAATATTATCGCTACTACTACTACTACTATTATCACTATTACTACTACTACTGTTACTACTACTGGTACTACTAGTACTACTATACTACTACTGCCACTACTACTACTATTATCACTACTACTGTTACTACTACTAGTAGTACAACTATTATCACTACTACTACTACTACTGCTCTTATCACTATTACTACTACTACTACTGTTACTACTACTGTTACTACTATTACTACTACTATTGCTACTACTGCTGCTACTTCTAATACTACTACTACTACTACTACTACTACTACTAATGTCACTACTACTACTACTACTGCTGCTACTACTACTACTATCACTACTACTGCTACTGATACTACTACTACTACTACTGTCACTACTACTGCTGCTACTACTACTACTATCACTACTACTGCTACTGATACTACTACTACTACTGTCACTACTACTACTGCTACTTCTACTACTGTCACTACTACCACTGACGCTACTCCTACTACTACTGCTACTACTTCTGCTACTACTACTACTACTACTACTATTGTCACTACCACTACTGATGCTACTACTACTGATGCTACTACTACTACTACTTATGCTGCTACTACTACTACTGCTGTCACTAATACTACTACTACTGTCACTACTACTACTACTGATGCTACTCCTACTACTACTACTACTACTACTTATGCTGCTACTACTACTACTGCTGTCACTACTACTACTACTGCTGTCACTAATACTACTACTACTGTCACTACTACTACTACTGATGCTACTACTACTACTACTACTACTGATGCTACTACTACTACTACTACTACTGATGCTACTACTACTACTACTGCTGTCACTACTACTACTACTGCTGTCACTAATACTACTACTACTGTCACTACTACTACTACTGATGCTAATACTACTACTACTGTCACTACTACTACTACTACTACTGCTGTCACTAATACTACTACTACTGTCACTACTACTACTACTGATGCTACTCCTACTACTACTACTACTTATGCTGCTACTACTACTACTGCTGTCACTAATACTACTACTACTGTCACTACTACTACTACTGATGCTAATACTACTACTACTGTCACTACTACTACTACTACTACTGCTGTCACTAATACTACTACTACTGTCACTACTACTACTACTGATGCTACTCCTACTACTACTACTACTTATGCTGCTACTACTACTACTGCTGTCACTAATACTACTACTACTGTCACTACTACTACTACTGATGCTAATACTACTACTACTGTCACTACTACTACTACTACTACTGCTGTCACTAATACTACTACTACTGTCACTACTACTACTACTGATGCTACTCCTACTACTACTACTACTTATGCTGCTACTACTACTACTGCTGTCACTAATACTACTACTACTGGCACTACTACTACTACTGATGCTACTCCTCTTTACTATATTATTAAGATTGACTGCACTTCTATTGAATGTATTAAAGCTACACAATATAATGCTTAGTTAAGGGCACTTAGCACGGAGCATACAGCCCCTGGAGGAAGGATCCTCTCAAAAGCCAATTTATATCAGCACACACAGGAGAATTTTTACGTTTCCTAGCACTTTGCCTTCATTGACATGTATGAGGCCGCTCTGCACAGTCTCAGTCTCTGTTTTCAGTCTCTCTCTCTCTATATATATATACAGTATATATCAGTCATTTATTTGAAACAAATGAGCAAGCATCTGGACACGCAGGCCACTTAATTAACATGTGGGTATTTTTCCATCACAAGATCAATCATGAAAAGATGTCCTGTCACCTCAGATCTCAAAGGCCAGATGACAACACAGTGGGGGGGCTTTACGAGCTCCATAGTTTGCAGAGAAATATAAACACTGAATGGCCTTTGCTGTTGTTCCAAGGATTATTTCTTAAGCAAGAATAGCGGTCTTGTTGTTTTGAAGCCTTAACGTCTCTGATGTATCATATGGCATGGATCCATCAAATATAATCCATTTATTTCACAGTTGAGTAGATGGCTACGAAAGCCAAACCTGGTTTACAGTGAGTAACTGTATCTTCATGAATATAGTGTAGGACAGGCTTGTATTCGCTTAAACAAACATAATAACAGGAAAAGACATGGAACTCCTGTTGACTCAAGAGGGTTTGGTGCATTATTTTTTTTGGTATCTAATCCATTTGTCTGTGCATCTGAACCAAAACAGATTCACAGTATTTCTAGACAATATCTGGAAAGTCAAACATATTGCGTATGTTATAATGGTCTTTGAAAGTGATCCCTTAATGCACTGAAACTATAACTCATGTGAGCCGGAGTGATTCTCCCCATAAGTTGTGCATCTCAGATGTCGTGTATTTCAAGTATATTTCAGGTTGTGCCAAGATGTTGCGTTAGTCATTACTTCTCTCTTGACTTTTGAAGCTCCAGCATTTATCTTGTAGATTTATGATAGGACAGGCATCCAGATGTTTTAGGAGGATCTTTCTATGTGGGGATGATTTCAGGATCCTGCTGACAGAAGCACAGTTACAGGACGATTACTGTTGTTCTAGTTTTTTTTTTCCCCCACTGTCCCCGGTTTTATTCTAAACTTTCAGAAGTTAGATATCATCTAATTAACCAGTGTGGTCAATATACCACGGCTAAGGTGTCACACCCTGACCATAGTTTGCTTTGTATGTTTCTATGTTTTGTTTGGTCAGGGTGTGATCTGAGTGGGCATTCTATGTTGTGTGTCTAGTTTGTCTGTTTCTGTGTTTGGCCTGATATGGTTCTCAATCAGAGGCAGGTGTTAGTCATTGTCTCTGATTGGGAACCATATTTAGGTAGCCTGTTTGGTGTTGGGTTTTGTGGGTGATTGTTTCCTGTCTCTGTGTTTGCAACAGATAGGGCTGTTTTGGGTTTTCCCACATTTCTTGGTTTTGTTAGTCTATTCATGTATAGTTTCTTTATTAAAGAACCATGAATAATAACCACACTGCGTTTTGGTCCGCCTCGCCTGCGACTCAAGAAAATCGTTACATAAGGACTGTTCTTAGGCACGACGCAACACGGAGTGCCTGGATACAGCCCTTAGCCGTGGCATATTGGCCGTATATCACAAACCCCTGAGGTACCTTATTTCTATTATAAACTAGTTATTATAAACTAGTTACCAACGTAATTAGAGCAGTAAAAGAAAATACTTTGTCATGCCCATGGTAGACGGTCTGATATATCACAGCTTTCAGCCAATCAGCATTCAGAGCTCGAACCACCCAGTTTATAATGCAAATTAAATTCTAAACTCCCGAGTGGCGCAGTAGTTCAAGGACAAGAAGCAGTGCGGCTTGGTCGGGTTGTGTTTCGGGAGGACGCGCGGCTCTCAACCTTCGCCTCTCCCGAGTCCGTACGGGAGTTGCAGCGACTAGACAAAACTGTAGCTACCATTTGGATACCACAAAATTGTGGAGAAAGAGGGGTAAAACAATTATTCTTAAGTTTTCTCAGGATTATATAAAGGACAGATTTTTCGGTAACACTTTACAATGAGGTTACTTTGGTAAAGGGTTTATAAGCTTAGCCTTATTGTGGGTGAACATATACCAAAACGATTCCTCATAGTTTGTAGCCTAGTCACCTTCCCATCTGTCATACCAAAGGTTTCTCTGTTGTCCTAACTCAACCAGACAACTCCCTGTCAGACAATCTCCCTGTCAGGACTTGAAAAGGTTGATATTTTTAGATGTGACATGTTGCTGAGAGATGATTCAGTTGACTGAGTCACAGAGGTCAGCTTTGAACAGCAGACCATCCCAGAGCCATACATTTAAATGCATGGCTCTGGACCATCCCAAAGGCATTTCAGAACATTCATTTCAGCAAACTCATTTCAGATTCAGAACATTCATTTCAGCAAACTCATTTCAGATTCAGAACATTCATTTCAGCAAACTCATTTCAGATTTGGAACATTCATTTCAGCAAACTCATTTCAGATTCGGAACATTAATTTCAGTTTCCTTATTTCAGTTTCAGAATACTCATTTCAGCATACTTAATTCTAACAGTGCAGAAATATATAACAATACACAACAATACACAATACACACAAATATTGAAATATTAGGATGAGAAATAGAAACACAAAATGTATAGGTTTGGTCCCATGTTTCATGAGCTGAAATATAAGGTCCCAGAAATGTTCCATACGCACACAAATTTGTTTACATCCCTGTTAGTGAACATTTCTACTTTGCCAAGATAATCCATCCACCTGATAGGTGTGGAATATGAAGAAGCTGATTAAACAGCATGATCATTATTACACAGGTGCACCTTGTGCTGGGTGCAATACAAGGCCACTCTAAAATGTGCAGTTTTGTGGCACAACACAATGCTACAGATGTCTCAAGTTTTGAGGGAGTGTGCAATTGGCATTCTGACTGCAGGAAAGTCCACCAGAGCTGTTGCCAGATAATGTAATGTTAATTTCTCTCCATAAGCCGCTTTGGCAGCGATTACAGCCTCGGGTCTTCTTAGGCTTATGACGCTACAAGCTTGGCACACCTGTATTTGGGGTGTTTCTCCCATTCTTCTCTGCAGATCCTCTAAAGCACTGTCAGGTTGGATGGGGAGCGTCGCTGCAAAGCTATTTTCAAGTCTCTCCAGAGATGTTCAATTGGGTTCAAGTCCGGGCTCTGGCTGGGCCACTCAAGGACATTCAGAGACTTATCACAAAGCCATTCCTGCATTATCTTGGCTGTGTGCTTAGGGTCGTTGTCCTGTTAGAAGGTGAACCTTCACTCCTGTCTGAGGTCCTGATTGCTCTGGAACAGGTTTTCATCAAGGATCTCTCTGTATTTTGCTCTGTTCATCTTTCCCTCGATCCTCACTAGTCTCCCAGTCACTGCAGCTGAAAAACTTCCCCACAGCATGATGCTGCCACCACCATGCTTCACCATAGGGATGGTGCCAGGTTTTCTCCAGATGTGACACTCGGCATTCAGGCCAAAGAGTTGATGGAGGGCACTGTGTTCTTGGGGACCTTCAATGCTGCAGACATTTTTTTGGTACCCTTCCCCAGGTCTGTGCCTCGACAAAATCCTGTCTCGGAGCTATTTGGACAAATCTTTAACCTTGTGGCTTGGTTGTGTCTCTGACATGCACTGTCAACTGTGGGACCTTATACAGAAAGGATTGTGACTTTCCAAATCATGTCCAATCAATTGAATTTACCACAGGTGGACTCTAATCAAGTTGTATAAACATCTCAAGGATGATCAATGGGAACAGGATGCACCTGAACTTCATTTCGAGTCTCATAGCAAAGGGTCTGAATACTTATGTAAATAAGGTATTTTTTTTTGTTTTTATTTTTAATAAATGAGTAAACATTTCTAAAAACCTGTTTTCATTTTGTCATTATGGGGTATTATGTGTAGATTGATGTCAAAAGAATTGAACGTAACAAAATGTGGAAAAAGTCAAGGGACCTAAATACTTTATGAATGCCCTGTATATGTTAAAGCACGTGTAGCGTAGACTACGAGTTTCTATGAATTTCTGTTTTATTTTTCAAATATCAATTTATGATGTGCAGTGACTTGAAACAGCTCGACTGACCAACTGTCACATTTAATTAGCGACTAGGAACCAGCCCTGTGGCACTGTATCTCTGTTCTCAAGGTTGTCTCAATACCGTCACATTCACATCCACTACTTCTATTCTCCCTTCTAACATAGGCCACTGCTTTAATTTAAAAATATTTGAAAGTAGTATTTTACTACTTTACTTTAAACAATTATTTTAAAGTTGTTGAGACCCTGAGCAACTGAACACTATTGTTCTGGTGTTTTCACTCAGTAACCTCTGGACACAGAGACACACACACACACAGAGACAGAGACAGAGACAGAGACAGAGACAGAGAGACAGAGACAGAGAGACAGAGACAGACAGAGAGACAGAGAGACAGAGACACAGAGACAGAGAGACAGACACACACACAGAGACAGAGAGACGGAGACAGAGAGACAGACACACACACAGAGACAGAGAGACAGAGACAGAGAGACAGAGACAGAGAGACAGAGATAGAGAGACAGAGATAGAGAGACAGACACACACACAGAGACAGAGAGACAAAGAGACAGAGATACAGACACACACACAGAGACAGAGAGACAGAGACAGAGAGACAGACACACACACAGAGACAGAGAGACAGAGACAGAGAGACAGAGAGACAGAGACAGAGCGACAGACACACACACAGAGACAGAGAGACAGAGACAGAGAGACAGACACACACACAGAGACAGAGACAGAGAGACAGACACACACAGAGAGACAGAGAGAGAGACAGAGAGAGAGAGAGAGAGACACACACACAGAGACAGAGAGACAGAGACAGAGAGACAGACACACACACAGAGAGAGACAGAGACAGACACACACACACACAGAGACAGAGAGATAGAGACAGAGCACCAGAGATAGAGACAGAGACAGAGATAGAGACAGAGAGATAGAGACAGAGCACAAGAGATAGAGATAGAGACAGAGAGACAGAGATAGAGACAGAGCACCAGAGACAGAGAGACAGAGATAGAGACAGAGATAGAGACAGAGATAGAGACAGAGAGACAGAGACAGAGCACCAGAGACAGAGATAGAGACAGAGCACCAGAGATAGAGACAGAGCACCAGAGACAGAGACAGAGCACCAGAGACAGAGACAGAGACAGAGCACCAGAGACAGAGATAGAGACAGAGCACCAGAGACAGAGAGACAGAGACAGAGACAGAGACAGAGAGACAGAGACAGAGAGACAGAGACAGAGCACCAGAGCACTATTGGCCCTGGTCAAAAGTAATGTGTTAAACAGGGAATATGGTTGCCATTTGGGATGTAACTCCAGTTTGTAGTGAGGGAGCCCCTGAGGTTAGTGTT
Organism: Oncorhynchus tshawytscha; assembly: GCF_018296145.1. Classification (NCBI taxonomy): domain Eukaryota; kingdom Metazoa; phylum Chordata; class Actinopteri; order Salmoniformes; family Salmonidae; genus Oncorhynchus; species Oncorhynchus tshawytscha. The sequence continues at coordinate 40,700,682 of NC_056453.1, forward strand.
TAACATTAGTTTCAGTGTCAAGCAGTTATATGGGCTTCTCTACTCATTTACTGTGATTCATTCCTTGAAGAGAAGAGTATTAATGTCAAATACAGGTTGTGATTCCCAAGGATATCACCGTTTTCACTACCGAGGAGGGAAGAAGAAACCGAAATGTCAAATAGAATTGGTGTAATGGCAGTATAGAGTGCTTATTGTCTTGTAACACTTGAATAAACATATATATATAAATATATATATATATATATATATTATATATATATTGGGTTGACAATATAATTAAAGATAACTTTTATAATTTATCATTTTCATAATGTGGTGTGTCTCCACTTTACAGTAATTATATATAGTAGGTGGGTGGCTATCTGAAATGAGTATCCTGACATGAGTGTGCTGAAATTAGTGTGCTGAAATGAGTATGTTGAAATTAGTGTGTTGAAATGAGTATGCTGAAATTAGTGTGCTGAAATGAGTATGCTGAAATGAGTATGCTGAAATTAGTGTGCTGAAATTAGTATGCTGAGATGAGTGTGCTGAAATTAGTGTGTTGAAATGATTGTGCTGAAATTAGTGTGCTGAAATGAGTATGCTGAAATGAGTGTGCTGAAATGAGTATGTTGAAATGAGTGTGCTGAAATTAATCTGCTGAAATGAGTATGCTGAAATTAGTGTGCTGAAATGAGTATGCTGAAATGAGTATGCTGAATTAGTGTGCTGAAATTAGTATGCTGAGATGAGTGTGCTGAAATTAGTGTGTTGAAATGAGTGTGCTGAAATGAGTGTGCTGAAATGAGTATGCTGAAATTAGTGTGTTGAAATGAGTATGCTGAAATGAGTATGCTGAAATGAGTATGCTGAAATGAGTATGCTGAAAGCGGAGTGGTGCCTGGAAAATAACTTATTCCTCAACGTCAACAAAACAAAGGAGCTGATCGTGGACTTAAGGAGACTGCAGAGACTGCAGAGGGAGGGAACACGCCCCCATCCACATCGACAGGGCCGCAGCGGAGAAGGTGAAAAGCTTCAAGTTGCTCGGTGTACACATCACTGACAATCTGAAATGGTCCACCCACACTGGCAGTGTGATGAAGAAGGCGCAACAGCGCCTCTTCAACCTCAGGAAGCTGAATAAATTTGTCTTGGCATCGAAAAACAAACTTTTTACAGATGCACCATCGCAAGCATCCTGTCTGGCGTATCATCGGCTGGTACGGCAACTGCACCGTCCGCAACCGCAGAGCTCTCCAGAGGGTGGTTCGGTCCGCCCAACGCATCACCGGGGGTACATTGCCTGCCCTCCAGGACACCTACAGCACCCAGTGTCACAGGAAGGCCAAGAAGATCATCAAGGACCTCAGCCACCCGAGCCACGGTCTGTTCACCCTGCCACCATCCAGAAGGCGAGATCACTACATGTGCATCAAAGCTGGGATCGAGAGACTGAAAAACAGCTTCTATCTCAAGACCATCAGACTGTTAAATAGTCAACACTAGCTGGCCTCCTCCTAGTACCCTGCCCTAAACTCAATCACTGACACTAGATGGCTACCACCCGGTCACTCTACCCTGCACCTTAGAGGCTGCTGCCCTATGTACATAGTCATGGAAGACTGGTCACTGTTCTACCTGCTGGTACTCTACCCTGCACCTTAGAGGCTGCTGCCCTATGTACATAGTCATGGAAGACTGGTCACTTTAAGTCTTGTTTACATCCTGTTTTACCTCACAGGAGGTTGGTGGCACCTTACCTGGGGAGGACAGACTCATAGTATTGGCTTGAGGGGAAACAGTGGAATGGTTTCCATGTGTTTGATGCCATACCATTTGTTCCATTCAAGTCATTATTATGAGCCGTTCTCCCCTCAGCAGCCTCCACTTACATGTACAGTATATACTGTATTCTAGTCAGGGAAAATCCTATTGAAATATTGCTGTGCATATACTATTGTTCAGATGTAGAACATATTTTATCCACATACTGTCCATATTGTCAATACATCCCATCACACACACACATACACTGCATTCAGACCCCATCCCTTTTTCCACATTTTGCCTTAGTCTAAAATGGATTCCCCCCAAAAATGTACCTTCATCAATCTAAACACAATACCTCATAATGACAAAGCAAAAACAGGGTTTTAGAAATTTGTGCAAATGTATAACAATATATAAAAACCAGAAATAACTTATTTACATATGCATTCAGACCCTTTGCATGAGACTCGAAATTGAACACAGGTGCATCCCGTTTCCATTGATCATCCTTGAGATATTTCTACACCTTGATTTGAGTCCATCTGTGGTAAATTCAATTGATTGGACAAGATTTGGAAAGGCACACACCTGTCTATATAAGGTCCCACAGTTGACAGTGCATGTCAGAGCAAAAACCAAGCCACAAGGTCAAAGACCTTGTCCGAAGAGCTACGAGACAGGATTGTGTTGAGGCACAGACCAGGGGAAGGGTACCAAAAAATATCTGCAGCATTGAAAGTCCCCAAGAACACAGTGGCATCCATTATTTCTAAATGGAAGAAGTTTGGAACCACCAAGACTCTTCCTAGAGCTGGCCACCCATCCAAACTGAGCAATTGGGGCAGAAGGGTCTTAGTCAGGGAGTTGACTAAGAACCCAATTATCACTGTGACAGAGCTCCAGAGTTCCTCTAGGGAGATGGGAGAACCTTAGAAGGACAACCAACTCTGTAGCACTCCACCAATCAGGTCTTTATGGTAGAGTGGCCAGACGGAAGCCACTCCTCAGTAAAAGGCACATGAGAGCTTGCTTGAAGTTTGTCAACAGGCACCTAAAGGACTCTCCGATGAAACCAAGATAGCACTCTTTGGTCTGAATGCCAAGCGTCACGTCTGGAGGACACCTGGCACCATCCCTGCGGTGAAGCATGGTTTGTGTTTGAGTTTATTTTATTTTTACAGGGACAGTGCACATTAATCAACGTTTCAGTAAAAGTGCAGGTTTTAGCCAGCCGGCTAATTTTCAACCGCAGTCCCTGGGCAGGTTATTTAAAACAATTACAATATAGACAATCATTGAGCAGTGAGCACACGCAGAGCAACATAGGACAAGCAAGACGTAGCATACAGACAGAGCAACATAGGGCTAGCAAGACGTAGCATACAGACAGAGCAACATAGGGCTAGCAAGACGTAGCATACAGACAGAGCAACATAGGGCTAGCAAGACGTAGCATACAGACAGAGCAACATAGGGCTAGCAAGACGTAGCATACAGACAGAGCAACATAGAACAAAAAGCAACAAGACAAAATCCATAAAAGCAACAAAGTGTTTCCACACCTCACAAGCTACAGACAACAGACAACATGGAAAGCGGAAATACACAGCTAGGGATTATGATCACAAATCTGATTGACCTTTAGCCATGTCTTCATACATTTTGTGAAAGTGTGATAGGTGGTGCAGTTATGTGTGTCTGATGGCAGTGTATTCCAGACATGGGAAGCTCTCACAGAGAAAGCGGATTTACTAAAAGTGCTTTTTCTTAAGGAAACTATACAGTCACCTCTCATGGCAGACCTTGTGGATCTGCTGCCATATGTTTGGGTTTTCTGTTTATCAAAAATACTGAGTGGAGGGGGTGCCAGGCCATTCAGGATCTTGAATACAAGACATGCGTCGGTGTATTGCACAAGATTTTCGCAACTCAGGAGCTCATGCTTTCTGAGGATGTAACAGTGATGATGGCTATTGGGCTTCCTATCAAGCACTTTGAGAGCCTGTTTGTAGACAGACTGAATAGGTTTTAATATTACAAGCTTTTACAGCAAGCTTTGGCCCAACTAGTCAAGCAGTACGTTAGGTGGGGAAGTATCATAGATTTGGAGTACAGTTTTGCTACCTCTGTAGTCAAAAATTTCGTATAAATCGGAAATTAGCTAGGTTCAATTTGATTATTTGAATGAGCTTTTTCACATGCTTTTTAAAAGAGAGGTTGGAATCAAGTATGATGCCAAGGTACTTAAAATCACATACCACCTGGAGCTTCTCCCCTGACACATAGACATCTTGCTCAGTAGCCAGATCTTTTGCCCTCTTTGTGAAGAACATGCAAACAGTTTTTTTCACATTGAGATGCAAACACGAGTCACTGAGCCACTTTGTAACGTGGACCATTACAGTAGTGAGTTCTTGTGCAGCTTGTTGTTTGCTCTTTGCATGCACATATATCACTGTATCATCTGCATACACTTGAACTTCAGACCCAGTACAGACAGAAGGCAGATCATTAATGTACAGGCTGAACAGGAGGGGCCCCAGTATTGACCCTTGGGGCATGCCCTGACGACGCTATGCCAATTGTGTGTCGCCCCACGGACCTCCCGGTCGCGGCCGGTTACGACAGAGCCTGGGCGCGAACCCAGAGTCTCTGGTGGCACAGCTGGCGCTGCAGTACAGCACCCTTAACCACCACATCGCTTGACATGTTTCTACGAACTTTAATGGAACTTTTTTTACTTTTCGTCTGAACTTTGTGCATTTGGATTAGTGAACTAAACGTGCAAACAAAAAGGAGGTATTTGGACATAAATGATGGACTTTATCGATCAAAAATAACATTTATTGTGGAACTGGGAATCCTGGGAGTACATTCCGATGAAGATCATCAAAGGTAAGTTAATATTAATAACGCTATTTCTGACTTTTGTTGACTCCACAACATGGCGGGTATCTGTATGGCTTGTTTAGGTGGCTGAGCGCTGTACTCAGATTATCACATGGTGTGCTTTTACCGTAAAGCTTTTTTGAAATCTGACATAGCAGTTGCATTAAGGAGAAGTGTATCTCTAATCCTATGCATAACCTTGTATCTTTCACCAACGTTTATGATGAGTATTTCTGTAAATTGATGTGGCTCTCTACAAATTCACTGGATGTTTTGGAGGCAAAACATTACTGAACATAACGTGTAAACTGAGATTTTTGGATATAAATATTAACTTTATCGAACAAAACATACATGTATTGTGTAACATGAAGTCTTATGAGTGCCATCTGATGAAGATCATCAAAGGTTAGTGATTAATTTTATCTCTATTTCTGCTTTTTGTGACTCCTCTCTTTGGCTGGAAAATGGCTGTGTTTTTTGTGGCTAGGCGCTGACCTAACATAATCGCATGGTATGCTTTTGCCGTAAAGCCTTTTTGAATTCTGTGGTTGGATTAACAAGAAGTTCATCTTTAAAATGGTGTATAATACTTGTATGTTTGAGGAATTTTAATTTTGAGATTTCTGTTGTTTGAATTCGGCGCCCTACAATTTCACTGACTGTTGTCAAATCGATCTCGTTAATGGGATTTGAGCCAAAAGAAGTTAACAGTATCAAAAACCTTCCTCAGGTCCAGAAACATATCCCCAACAACGCCCCCTTTGTCCATCTTGGACTTCACATTTTCCAGAAGAAAGCAGTTGGCCGTTTCTGTGGAATGTTTCGCTCTGAAGCCAAACTGCATGGAGTGTAATGTGAAGGGGCTGTTGTTGAGGTGGGCAATCAGTTGTTCTGCTACACACCTTTCAACAACCTTCAACACCACAGGTAGTATACTAATGGGCCTGTAGTTACTCACGTCAGCAGGGTCGCCCAATTTAAAAATGGCCTTTATTACGGCCGACTTCCATACCCTTGAAACACCCCCAGACCAATAGATCTGTTGGTGACCTTAGTAATGCGGCCAATGAGTGACACTTTGTAGTTTTTAAGAAATGTAGAGTCCAGCCCAAACACATCTTTGGCTTTAGAGTTATTTAGTGAGCTAATCACCTTGTTCACTTCGGACTCAGAAACCTCCCTTATGATGAAGACATGTTGAGTGTCATTCACTAGCACTGAGCCCAATAAACCAGTGGAGGGGTTCTGTGTCAGTACCCTGACAGAGTCTATAAAGTAGGAATTGAAGGCTATTGCTATTTTGACTGCATCCTGTGTTAGATTTTTATTCACCATGATTTCTAGTCTTTTTGCAGTGTTACTATGGTCTTTCCCTGTTAACTTTTTTAGATCCTCCCAGATCAGTGTAGAACTTCCCTTTGCTTCACCAATTATGTTAATAAAAAGTTTGCCTTGGCCTGTCGGATTTCTTTCATCACCTTATTTCTCAACATGGTAAACCTACGTCTGTCATGCTCCAATTTGGATTTTAGGGCTGTTTTTAGAGCATAATCTCGTTCCTTCAACAATTTCCAGATTTCTCCATTCAGCCAAGGAAGAGTGCTCTTCTGGCCAGGTTTGGATTTGATTTTCTTTAGGAAACCATTTATTGTAGTCTGGATTGTGGATAGAAAAACCTGACTATCAGCTTCCACATCTGTATAGGACAAGAGATCATTCCAGTTAATTCCCTTAGTTGCGTTTTCAAAATTGTTTAATTCACTCTTAGGCATTCTTAGTTGATCTAGCTTTCTAACAGTAGAGAGGTTAAACTTGTTCTTAGAAAGCTTTCTGGATATGAGTGTCAGATTATGATCAGACAGCCCAGTAACCATATTGAATGATTTAGTCACTCTCTCTCTGGTTTATTACTGAACACCAAATCAATCTGTGTTTTAGAGCAACAAGTCACCCTGGTTGGCCCTTTAACTAGCTGTGTAAGGTCAAAGGTACTAGTGATCCATTTAAGGGTTTTCCTACAAGACTTGTCCTCATAAATAATATTAAAATCTCCCATTAAGATGACCTCTTTCCCAAAATCACATTCTCTAAGCATGTTATTAAACTGATCAAAAAACACACTTTTGGTGGAAGGTGGTCTATACATTCCAATAAGGGTCAAATACATTTGGGGAGACAGTGTAACGTTCAGGCCAATACATTCTAGTTCATTATCACATGACCACTCAATTTGTTTACATCAGATATGTTCTTTAATGTAAATCATCAGCCCCCCCCCCCTCTTCCTTCAATCCTGCCTCTCCTGAAGACATTGCAGCCATGGTGGTGGCAGCATTATACTGTGGAGATGTTTTGGCAGGGACTGGGAGACCACTCAGGATCGAGGGAAAGATGAAGTACTGAGAGATTCTTGAGGAAAATCTGTCCAGAGCTCTCAGGACCTCAGATTGGGGTGAAAGTTCACCTTCCAACAGGACAACACCCTAAGCACACAGCCAAGACATCGCGGGATTGGCTTCAGGACAAGTCTCTAAAGATCCTTGAGTGTCCCAGGCAGAGCACAAACCTGATCGAACATCTCTGGAGAGACCTGAAAATAGCTGTGCAACGAACTTCCCCATCCAACCTGACAGAACTTGAGAGGATCTGCAGAGAAGAATGGGAGACACTCCCCAAATAAAGGTGTGCCAAGCTTGTAGCGTCATAACCGGCATATTTAAAAAAAATATATCTTTGTCATCATGGGGTATTTGTGTAGATTGATGAGGAAAAATAACAATTGAATGCATTTTAAAATAAGGCTGTAACTTAACAAAATGTGGAAAAAGTCAAGGGGTCTGAATACTTTCCGAATGCACTGTTTATGTACATATCTACCCCCCCCTGCAGATTGACTCGGTACTGGTACTGTATATAGCCAAGTTATCATTACTCATTGTGTATTTATTCTGTGTTATTATTGTTCTATTATTTCTCTTTTCCTCTCTCTGCATTGTTGGGAATGGCCCCGTAAGTAAGCATTTCACTACACCTGTTGTTGGGAATGGCCCCGTAAGTAAGCATTTCACTACACCTGTTGTTGGGAATGGCCCCGTAAGTAAGCATTTCACTACACCTGTTGTTGGGAATGGCCCCGTAAGTAAGCATTTCAATACACCTGTTGTTGGGAATGGCCCCGTAAGTAAGCATTTCAATACACCTGTTGTTGGGAAGGGCCCCGTAAGTAAGCATTTCAATACACCTGTTGTTGGGAAGGGCCCCGTAAGTAAGCATTTCAATACACCTGTTGTTGGGAAGGGCCCCGTAAGTAAGCATTTCAATACACCTGTTGTTGGGAAGGGCCCCGTAAGTAAGCATTTCACTACACCTGTTGTTGGGAAGGGCCCCGTAAGTAAGCATTTCAATACACCTGTTGTTGGGAAGGGCCCCGTAAGTAAGCATTTCAATACACCTGTTGTTGGGAAGGGCCCCGTAAGTAAGCATTTCAATACACCTGTTGTTGGGAAGGGCCCCGTAAGTAAGCATTTCAATACACCTGTTGTTGGGAATGGCCCCGTAAGTAAGCATTTCAATACACCTGTTGTTGGGAAGGGCCCCGTAAGTAAGCATTTCAATACACCTGTTGTTGGGAAGGGCCCCGTAAGTAAGCATTTCACTACACCTGTTGTTGGGAAGGGCCCCGTAAGTAAGCATTTCAATACACCTGTTGTTGGGAAGGGCCCCGTAAGTAAGCATTTCAATACACCTGTTGTTGGGAAGGGCCCCGTAAGTAAGCATTTCAATACACCTGTTGTTGGGAAGGGCCCCGTAAGTAAGCATTTCAATACACCTGTTGTTGGGAATGGCCCCGTAAGTAAGCATTTCACTACACCTGTTGTTGGGAATGGCCCCGTAAGTAAGCATTTCAATACACCTGTTGTTGGGAATGGCCCCGTAAGTAAGCATTTCAATACACCTGTTGTTGGGAAGGGCCCCGTAAGTAAGCATTTCAATACACCTGTTGTTGGGAAGGGCCCCGTAAGTAAGCATTTCAATACACCTGTTGTTGGGAAGGGCCCCGTAAGTAAGCATTTCAATACACCTGTTGTTGGGAATGGCCCCGTAAGTAAGCATTTCACTACACCTGTTGTTGGGAAGGGCCCCGTAAGTAAGCATTTCAATACACCTGTTGTTGGGAAGGGCCCCGTAAGTAAGCATTTCAATACACCTGTTGTTGGGAAGGGCCCCGTAAGTAAGCATTTCACTACACCTGTTGTTGGGAAGGGCCCCGTAAGTAAGCATTTCAATACACCTGTTGTTGGGAATGGCCCCGTAAGTAAGCATTTCACTACACCTGTTGTTGGGAAGGGCCCCGTAAGTAAGCATTTCAATACACCTGTTGTTGGGAAGGGCCCCGTAAGTAAGCATTTCAATACACCTGTTGTTGGGAAGGGCCCCGTAAGTAAGCATTTCAATACACCTGTTGTTGGGAAGGGCCCCGTAAGTAAGCATTTCAATACACCTGTTGTTGGGAAGGGCCCCGTAAGTAAGCATTTCAATACACCTGTTGTTGGGAAGGGCCCCGTAAGTAAGCATTTCAATACACCTGTTGTTGGGAATGGCCCCGTAAGTAAGCATTTCAATACACCTGTTGTTGGGAAGGGCCCCGTAAGTAAGCATTTCAATACACCTGTTGTTGGGAAGGGCCCCGTAAGTAAGCATTTCAATACACCTGTTGTTGGGAAGGGCCCCGTAAGTAAGCATTTCACTACACCTGTTGTTGGGAAGGGCCCCGTAAGTAAGCATTTCAATACACCTGTTGTTGGGAATGGCCCCGTAAGTAAGCATTTCACTACACCTGTTGTTGGGAAGGGCCCCGTAAGTAAGCATTTCAATACACCTGTTGTTGGGAAGGGCCCCGTAAGTAAGCATTTCAATACACCTGTTGTTGGGAAGGGCCCCGTAAGTAAGCATTTCAATACACCTGTTGTTGGGAAGGGCCCCGTAAGTAAGCATTTCAATACACCTGTTGTTGGGAATGGCCCCGTAAGTAAGCATTTCAATACACCTGTTGTTGGGAAGGGCCCCGTAAGTAAGCATTTCAATACACCTGTTGTTGGGAAGGGCCCCGTAAGTAAGCATTTCACTACACCTGTTGTTGGGAAGGGCCCCGTAAGTAAGCATTTCAATACACCTGTTGTTGGGAAGGGCCCCGTAAGTAAGCATTTCAATACACCTGTTGTTGGGAATGGCCCCGTAAGTAAGCATTTCAATACACCTGTTGTTGGGAATGGCCCCGTAAGTAAGCATTTCACTACACCTGTTGTTGGGAAGGGCCCCGTAAGTAAGCATTTCAATACACCTGTTGTTGGGAATGGCCCCGTAAGTAAGCATTTCAATACACCTGTTGTTGGGAAGGGCCCCGTAAGTAAGCATTTCAATACACCTGTTGTTGGGAATGGCCCCGTAAGTAAGCATTTCAATACACCTGTTGTTGGGAAGGGCCCCGTAAGTAAGCATTTCAATACACCTGTTGTTGGGAAGGGCCCCGTAAGTAAGCATTTCAATACACCTGTTGTTGGGAAGGGCCCCGTAAGTAAGCATTTCAATACACCTGTTGTTGGGAATGGCCCCGTAAGTAAGCATTTCAATACACCTGTTGTTGGGAAGGGCCCCGTAAGTAAGCATTTCAATACACCTGTTGTTGGGAAGGGCCCCGTAAGTAAGCATTTCAATACACCTGTTGTTGGGAATGGCCCCGTAAGTAAGCATTTCAATACACCTGTTGTTGGGAAGGGCCCCGTAAGTAAGCATTTCAATACACCTGTTGTTGGGAATGGCCCTGTAAGTAAGCATTTCAATACACCTGTTGTTGGGAATGGCCCCGTAAGTAAGCATTTCAATACACCTGTTGTTGGGAAGGGCCCCGTAAGTAAGCATTTCAATACACCTGTTGTTGGGAATGGCCCCGTAAGTAAGCATTTCAATACACCTGTTGTTGGGAAGGGCCCCGTAAGTAAGCATTTCAATACACCTGTTGTTGGGAAGGGCCCCGTAAGTAAGCATTTCAATACACCTGTTGTTGGGAATGGCCCCGTAAGTAAGCATTTCAATACACCTGTTGTTGGGAATGGCCCCGTAAGTAAGCATTTCAATACACCTGTTGTTTTTACGAAGCATGTGACAAATATAATTTGAAATTAACCTTATTGCAATTCCTGTGTCTGTCTCAGAGGGTTGTGTGTGTAACGGATGTGAAACGGCTAGCTTAGTTAGCGGTGGTGCGCGCTAAATAGCGTTTCAATCGGTGACGTCACTTGCTCTGAGACCTTGAAGTAGTGGTTCCCCTTGCTCTGCAAAGGCTGCGGCTTTTGTGGAGCGATGGGTAACGATGCTTCGTGGGTGACTGTTGTTGATGTGTGCAGAGGGTCCCTGGTTCGCGCCCGGGTATGGGCGAGGGGACGGTCTAAAGCTATACTGTTACATGAGCATAAACACATATGTCCATTCTTAAAGGACGTCTTATCTGTGATATTCTCTACCTGCACCCTGTAGTTCCCATTCACATCCATATCATGCTCCCTCTCTCTATATCTCAGCTTGGACTTTGTCATGCAGCCAAGCACATAACGTAATATGCTCTCAGCTCTGTATCATGTACAATTATAATTATCTTTGTCAGGCCTGAGCCCTACAACCCTCATGCAGATATGATAATATGTCTTCATAACCAAGTGACCTTACATACGCAATATTTCTTTCCTTGTGAAGATTGCATGTCAATAAAGTAATGGCGCCTGGGAGGCGACGTGACGTGGTGTGGTGTGGTGTGGCGGAGAGGCAAAGATTTAGATGATTGGGCTTTCAGGTCCGCTGATGTACCACCATTATTATTCTACCTGTCAGGGTTGTACCCAGCTAGCAAATAACGTTCTAAGAACCATATGTTTCTTAGAGCTTGGTGAGAGCGTGGTTATCCTATGGTTATTTTGCATACAACGTTCTGGGAATAGTTTAGGATACTCAGCTAGCACATAACGTTTTGATAACCATATGTTTCTAAGCTGGGAATTTCAGTACCTCGGCATAATGTTCTCTACAAGGTTTAAAGTAATGTTCTCAAATTGTTCAGAGAATGTTAAGAAACAACATTCTTCTATAGGAATTTCAGTACTTCAGCATAACGTTCTCTGCAGATTTCCTCATGGTTCTATTTAAAATGATCTTATCAGAACATTAACAAAAATGTTCAATAAAAACCTCAAGAAAACTTTAGCGTAAATATACATTCCGTTCTCAGCATCAACAAAACTCTGTCTATCCTCTATCTTGTTAAATGTGTTCTGGTGTGTTGGCTGCACCCACTAATTGGTAACACCTGATCTTAATGAGTGCTTGTTCCCTTTTGAAATTAGCTTTTTTTGAATAGACTAAAATGAACAGCTTTGTATGAGTAAAAAAAGGAACTCTAGCTCCATCCTGGTGGCATAGTGGGCTAATTGCATGGAAGAGAATATAATATCATAGGTTTGAATCTCACTGAAAGCTGTGTCACACAAAAAGAAAGGTGTTTGCATGATTAATGCCTGTGCTTGGTGTTCAAAACTAAACTAAGCTAGCAGTGTTATAAAACGTGTTATTGAAACATGTCAGAACATGATTTAATTACCTTCAAAGATCCTATAGTTTCTGAATGTTAATAAAACTTTCAGGGAACCACAGTAAAATGTTCTCAGAACCTCCCTGCAACCTTAAAATGTATGTTCCCAGTACAGGTGAAATGTTCACGTCTGTTCTAGGAACGTTTTTAAAAGTGTTCCATTTTACCAGTCAGGAAACGTATAGCTTAGTTCCCAGAACCAATAGGAAACCAAAAACGTACGTTCCCAAAACTTCCAAGGAACCAAATGTGCTAACTGGATATACACAGATGAGGGTGGCGATGGGGTGACTAGGTAGAGAGAGAGGCCCAACCAGGCAGGCTCTCATTGGAACTCTTTTGTTAATAATTTTTTTAGACCCGACTAAAGAACAGGAGCAAGGGAGGTTGTGGTTGTGTCCAGAATGGTACCCTTATTCCCTTCATTTAACTAGGGAAGTCAGTTAAGAACAAATTCTTATTTACAATGTCGGCCTACCCCGGCCAAACATGCAGCGCACTATGGGACTCCCAATCACGGCCAAATGTGATTCAGCCTGGATTCTAACCAGGGACTGTAGTGACACCTCTTGCACTGATGCAGTGCTTTAGACCGCTGAGCCACTCGGGAGCCCCCAAAACTGCAGTACTTTTGACCAGAGGCTATGAAGTATTGGGACACAACCTTTTTCTATTTGAATAAAATGAAAAATATATATTGAGCAACAATGTCATTTTTAAAGAACTGGCGTGCGTGAGCCTGATGATATTACTGCGACTTATTATTATTTTTGTAACTGTGTCTTTAATTTTATCTCGTTTCTCATTTGTTATCATTAAGTTGCCCTTATTCCTATGTAACTACATTATTAAGTTGTTATAACTACAGTTATTATTACTGATTAGTTACAATACATAGATAGGTATAAGGGCAACTTAAGGTTAAGTCTTAGTCATCTCACCAACAACTAGTCGCTTACTAGACTTTGTAGCTCCTCTCTCCTACAGTCTGGCCCCAGTTATTACATCCATCCATCCCAGGACCCTTGACAACCCACTACCTGTGGGTCCGGCTGCTTGACAACCCACTACCTGAGGGTCCGGCTGCTTGACAACCCACTACCTGAGGGTCCTGCTGCTTGACAACCCACTACCTGAGTGTCCTGCTGCTTGACAACCCACTACCTGAGTGTCCTACTGCTTGACAACCCACTACCTGAGGGTCCTGCTGCTTGACAACCCACTACCTGAGGGTCCTGCTGCTTGACAACCCACTATCTGAGGGTCCTGCTGCTTGAAAACCCACTACCTGAGGGTCCTACTGCTTGACAACCCACTACCTGAGGATCCTACTGCTTGACAACCCACTGCCTGAGGGTCCTGCTGCTTGACAACCCACTACCCGAGGGTCCTGCAGCTTGACAACCCACTATCTGAGGGTCCTGCGGCTTGACAACCCACTATCTGAGGGTCCTGCGGCTTGACAACCCACTACCTGAGGGTCCTGCTGCTTGACAACCCACTACCTGAGGGTTCTGCTGCTTGACAACCCACTACCTGAGGGTCCTGCGTCTTGACAACCCACTACCTGAGGGTCCTGCTGCTTGACAACCCACTATCTGAGGGTCCTGCTGCTTGACAACCCACTACCTGAGGGTTCTGCTGCTTGACAACCCACTACCTGAGGGTCCTGCATCTTGACAACCCACTATCTGAGGGTCCTGCTGCTATGTAAACTTTTTTTTTTGATTGGCTGAGAGAAATTGATGATTAAAATATTGTAGGAGCTGCTTTGTTAGACTTCAGTGTGGCTTTTGACATGATCGATCACAGTTTACTGCTGGAAAAACTTATGTGTTATGGCTTTACACCCCCTGCTATATGGTGGATAAAGAGTCACCTGTCTAGCAGAACACAGAGGGTGTTCTTTAATGAAAGCCTCGCCAACATAATCCAGGTAGAATCAGGAATTCCCCAGGGCAGCTGTCTAGGCCCCTAACTTTTTTTTCCATCTTTACTAATGACATGCCACACTGGCTTTGAGTAAAGCCAGTGTGTCTATGTATGCGGATGACTCAACACTAGACACATCAGCTACTACAGCGACTGAAATCCCTGCAACACTTAACAAAGAGCTGCAGTTAGTTTCAGAATGGGTGGCAAGAAATAAATTAGTTAATTAATTAAATATAAAAAATTAAATTAAAATAAAAGCAATGTATTTGGGGCAAATCATTCACTAAACCCTAAACCTCAACTAAATCTTGTAATAATGTGGAAATTGAGCAAGTTGAGGTAACTAAACTGCTTGGAGTTACCCTGGTCAACCATTATGGTCAAAACATATTGATACAACAGTAGCTAAGATGGGAAACGTCTGTCCATAATAAAGCGATGCTTTATCAACAACGCAGGTCCTACAGGCCCTAGTTTCTGCCTTAATAACAGCACTATCAACAACGCAGGTCCTACAGGCCCTAGTTTCTGCCTTAATAACAGCACTATCAACAACGAAGGTCCTACGGCCCTAGTTTCTGCCTTAATAACAGCACTATCAACAACGCAGGTCCTACAGGCCCTAGTTTCTGCCTTAATAACAGCACTATCAACAAGGCAGGTCCTACAGGCCCTAGTTTCTGCCTTAATAACAGCACTATCAACAACGCAGGTCCTACAGGCCCTAGTTTCTGCCTTAATAACAGCACTATCAACAAGGCAGGTCCAACAGGCCCTAGTTTCTGCCTTAATAACAGCACTATCAACAACGCAGGTCCTACAGGCCCTACTTTCTGCCTTAATAACAGCACTATCAACAGCGCAGGTCCTACAGGCCCTAGTTTTGGCGCACCCTGGACTAGTGTTCAGTCGCGTGGTCAGGTGCCACAAAGAGGGATTTCAGGAAATTACAATTGGCTCAGAACAGGGCAGCACAGTTGGCACTTAAATGTACCCTGAAAGCTAACATTAATAATATACATGTAAATCTCTCATGGCTCAAAGTGGAGGAGAGATTGACTTCATCACTATTTGTACTTGTGAGAGATATTGACATGTTGAATGCACCAAGGTGCCTGTCTAAACTACTAGCACACAGCTAGGACACCCATGCATACCCCACAAGACATGTCACTAGGGGTCTCTTCACAGTCCCCAAGTCCAGAACAGACTATGGGAGGCACACAGTACTACATAGAGCCATGACTACATGGAACTCTGTTCCACAGTACTACATAGAGCCATGACTACATGGAACTATATTCCACAGTACTACGTAGAGCCAAGACTACATGGAACTATATTCCACAGTACTACAGAGAGCCATGACTACATGGAACTCTATTCCACAGTACTACAGAGAGCCATGACTACATGGAACTCTATTCCACAGTACTACAGAGAGCCATGACTACATGGAACTCTATTCCACAGTACTACATAGAGCCATGGCTATATGGACCTCTATTCCACAGTACTACATAGAGCCATGACTACATGGAACTCTATTCCACAGTACTACATAGAGCCATGACTACATGGAACTCTATTCCACAGTACTACATAGAGCCATGGCTACATGGAACTCTATTCCATAGTACTACATAGAGCCATGGCTACATGGAACTCTATTCCACAGTACTACATAGAGCCATGACTACATGGAACTCTATTCCACAGTACTACATAGAGCCATGACTACATGGAACTCTGTTCCACAGTACTACATAGAGCCATGACTACATGGAACTATATTCCACAGTACTACGTAGAGCCATGACTACATGGAACTATATTCCACAGTACTACAGAGAGCCATGACTACATGGAACTCTATTCCACAGTACTACATAGAGCCATGACTCCATGGAACTCTATTCCACAGTACTACATAGAGCCATGGCTACATGGAACTCTATTCCACAGTACTACATAGAGCCATGGCTACATGGACCTCTATTCCACAGTACTACATAGAGCCATGACTACATGGAACTCTATTCCACAGTACTACATAGAGCCATGGCTATATGGACCTCTATTCCACAGTACTACATAGAGCCATGACTACATGGAACTCTATTCCACAGTACTACATAGAGCCATGGCTACATGGAACTCTATTCCATAGTACTACATAGAGCCATGGCTACATGGAACTCTATTCCACAGTACTACATAGAGCCATGACTACATGGAACTCTATTCCACAGTACTACATAGAGCCATGGCTACATGGAACTCTATTCCACAGTACTACATAGAGCCATGGCTACATGGAACTCTATTCCACAGTACTACATAGAGTCATGGCTACATGGAACTCTATTCCACAGTACTACATAGAGCCATGACTACATGGAACTCTATTCCACAGTACTACATAGAGCCATGGCTACATGGAACTCTATTCCACAGTACTACATAGAGCCATGACTACATGGAACTCTATTCCACAGTACTACATAGAGCCATGACTACATGGAACTCTATTCCACAGTACTACATAGAGCCATGGCTACATGGAACTCTATTCCACAGTACTACATAGAGCCATGGCTACATGGAACTCTATTCCACAGTACTACATAGAGCCATGGCTATATGGACCTCTATTCCACAGTACTACATAGAGCCATGGCTACATGGAACTCTATTCCACAGTACTACATAGAGCCATGGCTACATGGAACTCTATTCCACAGTACTACATAGAGCCATGACTACATGGAACTCTATTCCACAGTACTACATAGAGCCATGGCTACATGGAACTCTATTCCACAGTACTACATAGAGCCATGGCTACATGGAACTCTATTCCACAGTACTACATAGAGCCATGGCTACATGGAACTCTATTCCACAGTACTACATAGAGCCATGGCTATATGGACCTCTATTCCACAGTACTACATAGAGCCATGGCTACATGGAACTCTATTCCACAGTACTACATAGAGCCATGGCTACATGGAACTCTATTCCACAGTACTACATAGAGCCATGGCTACATGGAACTCTATTCCACAGTACTACATAGAGCCATGACTACATGGAACTCTATTCTACATCAAATAACTGATGCCAGCAGTAGAATCAGAATTCAAACACAGATAGAAAAATACACCTTATGGAACAGTGGAGAATGTGAAGAGATACATACTGGAGGCAGCAGGTAGCCTAGTGGTTAGAGCGTTGGGCCAGTAACTGAAGGTTGCTAATTCGAATCCCCGAGCTGACAAGGTAAAACAATCTGCCGTTCTGCCCCTGAACAAGGAAATTAACCCACTGTTCCTAGGCCGTCATTGTAAATAACAATTTGTTCTTAACTGACTTGCCTAGTTAAATTAAATACGCACACTAGCACAAACATTGTTATATGGTTGTATTATACCTGTTGTATTGTAGATATGTAGTGGTGTAATAATGTTATATGATGTACTGTTTTATATTTTGTTTTAAGTGTAAGTGCCTTGATGTGCCTTGATGTGTTTAGACCACAGGAAGAGTAGCTGCTGCGTTGCTTTGGCAGCAGCTAACGGGGATCCCTAATAAATACAAATACAAATACCCACTACCTGAGTGTCCTGCTGCTATTCCCTATAATAGTGCACTACATTTGACCAACTTCTACTTAGAGCACTACTTCTGGTCAAACATAGTGCTCTATACAGGGAAGAGGGTGCCATTTTGGACTCCCTCTGCTGTCAGACTCTTGTTCATTCTACTTCAGACCACCATCTTATTTACAGGATCTCCTTTCATCTATGTGTCCGGCAGTCTCTTTTAAGGGTCTTACCAGTACAGTAGAATGATGGGCGATTAACTTACCAGTACAGTAGAATGATGGGCGATGTAATATAGACACCCTGCAACAGTAGTAATATAGACACCCTGTAACAGTAGAATGATGGGCGATGTAATATAGACACCCTGTAACGGTAGAATGATGGGCGATGTTGCATGAACGGCGGTAATACAGACACCCTGTAACAGTAGTAATATAGACACCCTGTAACAGTAGCAATATAGACACCCTGTAACAGTAGTAATATAGACACCCTGTAACAGTAGTAATATAGACACCCTGTAACAGCAGTAATATAGACACCCTGTAACAGTAGTAATATAGACACCCTGTAACAGTAGTAATATAGACACCCTGTAACAGTAGTAATATAGACACCCTGTAACAGTAGTAATATAGACACCCTGTAACAGTAGTAATATAGACACCCTGTAACAGTAGTAATATAGACACCCTGTAACAGTAGCAATATAGACACCCTGTAACAGTAGCAATATAGACACCCTGTAACAGCAGTAATACAGACACCCTGTAACAGTAGCAATATAGACACCCTGTAACAGTAGCAATATAGACACCCTGTAACAGTAGCAATATAGACACCCTGTAACAGTAGTAATATAGACACCCTGTAACAGTAGCAATATAGACACCCTGTAACAGTAGTAATATAGGCATCCTGTAACAGTAGAAATATAGGCACCATGTAGTGTAACAGCATTAATATAGACACCCTGTATCAGCAGTAATATAGACACCCTGTAACAGTAGTAATATAGACACCCTGTAACAGTAGTAATATAGACACCCTGTAACAGCAGTAATACAGACACTCTGCAACAGTAGTAATACAGACACCCTGTAACAGCAGTAATACAGACACCCTGTAACAGTAGTAATATAGACACCCTGTAACAGCAGTAATACAGACACCCTGTAACAGTAATAATACAGACACCCTGTAACAGTAGCAATATAGACACCCTGTAACAGCAGTAATATAGACACCCTGTAACAGTAGTAATATAGACACCCTGTAACAGCAGTAATACAGACACCCTGTAACAGTAGTAATATAGACACCCTGTAACAGTAGTAATATAGACACCCTGTAGCAGTAGTAATATAGACACCCTGTAACAGTAGCAATATAGACACCCTGTAACAGTAGCAATATAGACACCCTGTAACAATAGTAATATAGGCATCCTGTAACAGTAGAAATATAGGCACCATGTACTGTAACAGCATTAATATAGACACCCTGTATCAGTAGTAATATAGGCACCCTGTAACAGCAGTAAAATAGACACACTGTAACAGTAGTAATATAGACACCCTGTAACAGCAGTAATATCGGCACACTGTAACAGTAGTAATATAGACACCCTGTAACAGTAGTAATATAGACACCCTGTAACAGTAGTAATATAGACACCCTGTAACAGCTGTAATACAGACACCCTGTAACAGTAGTAATATAGACACCCTGTAACAGTAGTAATATAGACACCCTGTAACAGTAGTAATATAGACACCCTGTAACAGTAGTAATATAGACACCCTGTAACAGTAGTAATATAGACACCCTGTAACAGTAGTAATATAGACACCCTGTAACAGTAGTAATATAGACACCCTGTAACAGTAGTAATATAGACACCCTGTAACAGTAGTAATATAGACACCCTGTAACAGCTGTAATACAGACACCCTGTAACAGTAGTAATATAGACACCCTGTAACAGTAGTAATATAGACACCCTGTAACAGTAGTTATATAGGCACCCTGTAACAGCAGTAATACACGAGGCATCATGCCCATAGTGGGCACAAGGGCACGTGTCCCATCAGTTTAGTTCTGTTTTTTAAAGAAAAAAGGTAATTCTGTAATACTACTAGCCACCAAGAAATGTTATGAAGTTGTCTTTAGCTAGCCCAGGTTTCCAGTCTCCAAACCTCCTTACTAGGTAACAAGAAGACATTTATGCTATCAATCAAGTTAGAGTAGCTAGCTTGTCCAACTATTTTAGCTGGCATTTTAGCTGCCTGCTGGCAAGGTTGGTAGACTTTAGAAAAACAGGCAGTTACTAAATGTACTTAATAAGTCTCAGTCTTTTAAATGTTTTACGTAGGTTTTAGCAGAGATGCAGAGATGCATATTTAATTTATTTTAAAACATTTTTTTTTACATAGGATTAAGTGTGATGTTTATGGCTCTAGATTGCAGGAAAAAAACTGTTTAAGGTGTTTGAAAAAAACAAACATTTCGGCCAAAACCCCAGCCATCCTCACGTACTTTGTACCCCTCAGATTTTGGGGATGCATAATGCCCCTGGTAATATAGTCACCCTCTACTGTAATAGCATACTAACATGTGATGGACTGTAATGTTATTGCACAGAGACTTATTTTAGATTATTCTGCCTTGGTCTCCTGCAGACTGTCAAGCCAGTGAAGATGAGACACCTTCTTTTTTTAAAAATGAGATGAGGTAACTATGGTCTGTGTTTCAAATGGCACCCTATTCCCTATATAGTGCACTACTTTTGACCAGGGCCCATAGGGAATAGGGTGCCATTTTGAACCCAGACAGAGAGATGGTAATGGCACCCTATTCCCTATACATAGTGCACTACTTTTGACCAGGGCCCATAGGGAATAGGGTGCCATTTTGAACCCAGACAGAGAGATGGTAATGGCACCCTATTCCCTATATAATACTCTTCTTTTGACCAGGGCCCATAGGGAATAGGGTGCCATTTGGCAACTAGCCTAGCAAATAGCTCCCGTGGTGACAAAATGGATGCCATCAACTACCATCGGTGTCCTGTCTCCATCTCCTCCCAGCCCCAGTGACAGGTCTCATTATCGGGCGTCCAGTAGAATAGTTCCCAACCCGATAAAGGCATACCACTCGGTCTGACTCCACCCGTGGAAAGGAAATTGAATTCTGGAGGACGTACACGCCTGACAGTGAGAGCTCATAGTCCGAGACTAATTTAAGGAAGATTAAGTTAATTTCAATGACAGACCATTCTATCTGGGAAAAGTCTGTATATAACATACTGTTACAGTAGCTCTGTTGCCGGGAGATAAGGGGATAGTAATTTAAGACTGGGCACAGCCAGGGGATGAAGGCCTATAATCCCAATGGATTCAACCTCTTTACAGAACATCACAGGGGATATAGAGTGTCTGACAAGTATTATTCCGTAGAGGGGATTTTGGAAAAATCTTTCAATTTAGCGTGATCATTTAATTGACACTGACCCGAGGCCCGAGGACACACACACACACACATACACATACACATACACACATACACATACACATACACATACACACACACACACACACATACACATACACTTACACTTACACTTACACTTACACTTACACTTACATACACACACACATACACATACACACTTACATACACACACACATACACATACACATACACATACACATACACACTTACATACACACACACATACACAGCATTGGAATGAAACAGTGTAGATACCACGATTCGATGGGAGATGGAGGCTAGGTGGTTCGACTTGAATTCACCCGCTTAGACACAGCTACTCATCCGTAGCTTGGGTAGAAAAATATTTATTTTTCTTAAAACTTGCATTGCGTTTTGGGTTCGTTGACTTTATAGACCTTGGCTGCAGCTTGGGTATCGTAGTCTTCTCTGGAAATTCTTTACTCGCAGGTTTTATACCCTTGGGTCAGAAGTGGGCATAACCGCTATTAGGGCAATTCTCTGGGCGTACCAAGTTATGAGGGAAAGGTCTAGATTTTACTCAAATCCAATTTTAGACAACTAAATTAATTTAATCTTTCCCAAAACATTCTCTTTGATTTTGATATTTTCCATACAATGTACAATGTATAAACATCAAACATATACTAGGAAAACTCTTCATGTTACAATGTTTTCATAATAACGCCATCTATTAACCTTTAATAACAAAACAAAAATGACATACATTTTCATATTCCATCTATCGTCATGACCACCATTGTGGCTGACGGAAACCATTGTTCCAAAGTCCCTTTATTTCATGTTTAATGTTCTGAGGCTGGTTCTCCATATTAATAGGACAAAGGAATTTGTCTGTGGCCTAAGATTTACCAGGGGCGTGAGGGGTCATAAAACCCCCACATCTTCAGACCCCTAGATCTCTCCTCCTCTTTTGGGGTTGAGAGATAATCTGTAGGGTTGTGGTCTCCTGTAACCTGACCTGATCAGGACAGTCAAGTCATGACAGACGGCAATATCAACATACAGCTCGCTGGTTATACGATATACCGGCAGCATTTTTGTAAACAACAACTGGTGTACGATATCTAAGGAAGTCTCGAGCTATTGCTTGTCTGAGGTAGAGTTTCTCATGATAAGCTGCAGATCACATTAACTACCGAGAGAGTTCTCATCTATATTCTTTGTAGCTGTTTACATACCACCACAGTCTGAGCCTGGCACTAAGATAGCATTGAATGAACTGTATTCCACCATAAGCAAACAAGAAAATCCTGATCCAGAGGCGGCGCTCCTAGTAGCCGGGGACTTTAATGCAGAGAAACTTAAATCAGTTTTACCTCATTTCTATCAACATGTAAAAATGTGCTACCAGAGGGAAAAGAACTCTGGACCACCTATACTCCACACAATGAGATGCATACAAAGCTCTCCTTCACCCTCCGTTTGGCTAATCTGACCATAATTCTATCCTCCTGATTCCTGCTTCCAAGCAAAAATTAAAGCAGGATCAATAAACAAGTGGTCTGATGAAGCAGTTGCTAAGCTACAGGACTGTTCTGCTGGCACAGACTGGAATATGTTCCGGGATTTCTCCAATGGCATTGAGGAGTACACCACATCTGTCATTGGCTTCATCAATAAGTGCATCAATGACGTCGTCCCCACAGTGACCGTACATACATACCCCAACTAGAAACCATGGACTACAGGCAGCATCCGCACTGAGCTAAAGGCTAGAGCTGTCGCTTTCAAGGAGTGGAACTCTAACCCGGGAGCTTATAAGAAATCCCGCTATGCCCTCCGACGAACCAGGCAAAGCGTCAATATAGGACTAAGATCGTCGTACTACACCAGCAAACTATTACAGACTACAAAGGGAAGCACAGCCAAGAGCTGCCCAGTGACACGAGCAAACCGGATGAGCTAAACCACTTCTATGCTTGCTTCGAGGCAAATAACACTAAAACATGCATGAGAGCACCAACTGTACCAGAAGACTGTGTGATCACGCTCTCCGCAGCCAATGTGGGTAAGACCTTTAGACACGTCAACATTCACATGGCCGCAGGGTCAGACGTATTACCAGGATGTGTACTGTGAGCATGAGCTGACCAACAAGCAAGTGTCTTCACTGACATTTTCAACCTCTCCCTGTCCGAGTCTGTAATACCAACCTGTTTTAAGCAGACCACCATAGTGCTTGTGCCCAAGAACACTGAGGTAACCTGTCTAAATGACTACTGACTCGTAGCACTCATGTCTGTAGCCATGAAGTGCTTTGAAAGGCTGGTCATGGCTCACATCAACACCATCATCCCAGAAACGCTAGACCCACTCCAATTTGCATACCGCCCCAACTCCACACTGCTCTTTCCCACCTGGACAAAAGGAACACCTATGTGAGAACGCTATTCATTGACTACAGCTCAGCGTTCAACGCCGTAGTGCCCTCAAAGGGCCCGTGGGGTGGCAGGTAGCCTAGTGGTTAGAGTGTTGGACTGGTAACCGAAAGGTTGCAAAATCGAATCCCCAAGCTGACAAGGTAAAAATCTGTCATTCTGCCCCTGAACAAGGCAGTTAACCAACTGTTCCTAGATTTCAAAAATCACTGGATGTTTTGGAATCAAAACATTACTGCACGTAATGCGCCAATGTAAACTGAGATTTTTGGATATAAATATGCACATTATCGAACAAAACATACATGTATTGTGTAACATGATGTCCTATGAGTGTTATCTGATGAAGATCATCAAAGGTTAGTGATTAATTTGATCTATATTTCTGCTTTTTGTGACTACTCACTTTGGCTGGGAAAAAGGCTGTGTGTTTTTTTGACTTGGCCTTGACCTAACATAATCATATGTTGTGCTTTCGCTGTAAAGTATTTTTGAAATCGGACACGATGGGTAGATTAACAAGATGTGTATCTTTCATTTGCTGTATTGGACTTGTTAATGTGTGAAAGTTACACATTTCTAAAAAATATTTTAAAATATTTTTGAATTTCTGTTTCGATTGCTGTTTCGTGCGTTGACTTTTCACCGGAATGTTGTCGAGGGGTTCTGCTAGCGGAAAATAAATGAATAAAAAAAGCTAATCAATAAGCTAAGGACCCTGGGACTAAACACCTCCCTCTGAAACTGGATCCTGGACTTCCTGACGGGCTGCCCCCAGGTGGTAAGCATATGTAACAACACATCTGCCACGCTGATCCTCAGCACAGGGGCCCCTCAGGGGTGCATGCTCAGCCCGATCCTGTACTCCCTGTTCACTCATGACTGCACGGCCAGGCACGACTCCAAAACCATTATTAAATTTGCAGATGACACAACAGTGATCACCAACAACAACAAGACAGCCTATAGGGAGGAGGTCAGAGACCTGGCCATGTGGTGCCAGGACAATATCCTCTCCCTCAGTGTGTCCAAGACAAAGGAGATGATTGTGGACTATAGTAAAAAGAGGACAGAGTACGCGCCCATTCTCATCGACGGGGCTGCAGTGGAACAGCTTGAGAGAGCTTCAAGTTCCTTGGTGTCCACATCACCAACAAACTAACATGGTCCAAGCACATCATGACAGTCATGAAGCGGGCACAAAAAACCTATTCCCCCTCAGGAGACTGAAAAGATTTGACATGGGTCCTCAGATCCTCAAAAGTTTCTACAGCTGCACCATCGAGAGCATCACTGCCTGGTATGGCAAGAAGCCTCCAACCACAAGGCACTACAGAGGGTAGTGTGAACGGCCCAGTACATCACTGGGGCCAAGCTTTCTGCCATTCAGGACCTCTATACCAGGCGGGGTCAGAAGAAGGCCCAAAAAATTGTCAAAGACTCCAGCCACCCTAGTCATAGACTGTTCTCTCTGCTACCACACAACAAGCGGTACCGGAGCGCCAAGACTAGGTCCATGAGGCTTCTTAACAGCTTCTACCCCAAAGCCATAAGACTCCTGAACATCTAGTCAAATGGCTACCAGACTATTCACATTGCACCCCTCCCCTCTCCACACCACTGCAACTCTCTGTTGTCATCTATGCATAGTCACTTCAATTAACTCTTCCCTACATGTACATACTACCTCATCTAACCGGTGCCCCCGCACATTGACTCTGTACCGACACCTCCCTGTATATATTGTTAGTTTTTACTGCTCCTCTTTAATTACTTGTTACTTTTATCTCTTATTCTTATCCATACTTTTTGAAACTGCACTGTCGGTTAGGGGCTCGTAGGTAAGCATTTCACTGTAAGCATTTCACAGGTAAGATCTAACAATTCCACAACAAAACGTAATACACACAATCTAGTAAAGGAATGGGATGAGAATATATAAGTATAAAATATGTGGATGAGCAGTGACAGAGCGGCTAAGATGCAGTAGAAAGTAAAGAATAGGTAGTGAAGGATACAGTATACATTATATACATATGAAATGAGTAATGCGAGATATGTAAACACTATTAAAGAGGCCAGTGATTGAGTCTCAGTGGAGGCAGCAGCCTCTCTGAGTTAGTGATTGCTGTTTAGCGGTCTGATGGCATTGAGATAGAAGCTATTTTTCAAACTCTTTGTCCCAGCTTTGATGCACCTGTACTGACCTCGTCTTCTGGATGGACGCAGGGTGAACAGGCAGTGGCTTGGGTTGTTATTGTCCATGATGATCTTTTTTGCCTTCCTGTGACATGGGGTGCTGTTGGTGTCCTGGAGGGCAGGTAGTTTTCCCCCGGTGATGAGTTGTGCAGACCGCACCACCCTCTGGAGAGCTTTGCGGTTGTGGACGGTGCAGTTGCTGGCTCTCAATTGTGCACCTGTAAAAGTTAGTGAGGGTTTTTGGTGACAAGCCACATTTTATCAGCCTCCTAAGGTTGAAGAGGCGCTGTTGCACCTTCTTCACCACACTGTCTGTGTGCGTGGACCATTTCAGATTGTCGGTGATATGAACACCAAGGAACTTAAAACTTTCCACCTTCTCCACCGCTGTCCCATCAATGTGGATAGGGGGGTGCTCTCTTTGCTGTTTAATGAAGTCCAGAATCATCTCCTTTGTTTTGCTGAGTGAGAGGTTATTTTCCTGACACCACACTCCGAGGACCCTCACCTCTTCCCTGTAGGCTGTCTCGTCCTTGTTGGTAATCAAACCTACTACTGTTGTGTCATCTGCAAACTTGATGATTGATTTGGAGGTGTGCATGGCCACGCAGTCATGGGTGATCAGGGAGTACAGGAGGGGGCTGAGAACGCACCCTTGTGGGACCCCAGTGTTCAGGATCAGAGGAGTGGAGATGTTGTTGCCTAACTTCACCACCTGGGGGCGGTCCTTCAAGAAGTCCAGGACCCAGTTGCACAGGGCAGGGTCGAAACCCATGGTCTCAAGCTTAGTGATGAGTTTGGAGGGTACCATGGTGTTGAATGCTGAGCTGTGGTCAATGAACAGCATTCTTACATAGGTATTCCTCTTGTCCAGGTGGGATAGGGCAGTGTGCAGTGTGATGGCGATTGTATTGTCTGTGGACCTATTGAGGCGGTAAGACAATTGAAGTGTTTCTAGGGTGACAGGTAGGGTGGAGATGATATGATCCTTGTCTAGTCTCTCAAAGCACTTCATGATGACAGAAGAGAGTGCTATGGTGCGATAGTCATTTCGTTCAGTTTCCTTAGCTTTCTTGGGAACAGGAACAATAGTGGCCATCTTGAAGCATGTGAAGCACCATCCCATCTTGAAGCACCATCCCAGCAGACTGGGATTGGGACTGATTGAATATGTCTATTAACACACCATCCAGCTGGTCTGACCATACTCTGAGGACGTGGCTAGTGATGCCGTCTGGGCCGGCAGACTTGCGAGGGTTAACATGTTTAAATGTTTTAACGAGAGCCCACAGTCTTTGGTAGCGGACCGCGTTGTTGGCACTGTATTGTCCTCTAAGTGCTCAAAGAAAATGTTTAATTTGTCTGGAAACAAGACTTTGATGTTCGCGACGGGGCTGGTTTTCTTTTTGTAATCCGTGATTGTTTGTAGACCCTGCCACATACATCTCGTGTTTGAGCCGTTGAATTGAGACTACACTGTTTGTATTCGGTCATATTTCCAGTCGCCTTACCATGATTGAATGTGGTGGTACGTGCTTTCAGCTTTGTGTGAATGCTGCCATCAATCCATGGTTCCTGTTTAGGGCAGGTTTTAATAGTTACAGTGGGTACAACGTCTCCTATACACTTCCTTATAAATTCGCTCACCGAATATTATTATCTGAGGCTACCCGGAAAATATCCCAGTCCACCTCATCGAAGCAATCTTGAAGCGTGGAATCCGATTGGTCAGACCAGCGTTGGATAGACATGAGCACGGGCGCTTCCTGTTTTAGTTTCTGCCTACTGGAGGGGAGCAACAAGATGGAATCATGGTCAGATTTGCAAAAAGGAGGGTGAGGGAGGAAGACCGCTCCAGCACCCTCTCCACGGCAGCGTTGTTTTGGGTCGGCCTCTGGAATCAGCTCAAATGCCCTGGGAGGTGCAGACAAAGGATCCGCTTTGGGAAAGTCGTATTCCTGGTCGAAGTGCTGGTTGTGCTGGTAAGGTGACGTCTCTCTGATATCCAGTAGTTATTCCCGGTTGTATGTAATAACAATTAAGGTTTTCTGGGCTAACAATGTAATAAATAATACAGAAAGAAAACAAATACTGCAAATACTGTTTCGTAAGGACCTGAAGCGAAGCTGGAATCTCTATCGGCGCCATCTTACCAGATATATATATATATATATATATATATATATATATATATATATATATATATATATGAACTTAATGCACAAATATATACAGTATATATATATATATATATATATATATATATATATATATATATATATATATATATATACTGTATATATTTGTGCATTAAGTTCAAATCATGTGTAGATAATTTCCAAGCCCTTGGACTTCTGAGTTGTCTTTAGTCGGGGTGTGAACATTTAAACTTTGAAATGTTTAAGCGAAATTGGGATCCTTAACGTTCAGAAAATTCCCCGAATTAATTGTTTTTTTCTTCAACATTTTTTATCACAGTACAGTTATCACAAAACAATAAATACAATTTAAAAATCTGAACCTAGCCTATTCATTGATGATAGGTCCTGCTTTACTGAAGTTGAGAGACATCGAGCGGAGTTGAAGATTCCTCAGCTAAACAGACCCATGACATTTAATTTGTCCGTATTCACACCATTTTAGTCAGTTGGTCTTAGTCATTAAGTTTAAAATTCTTGAAATAATATAATAAATCAAATAACCCTGTCATTTTCTAAAGAGATATGTAATGTGATGAGAACATAATATAGACTATTACATAAATTGTCATGATTGTAATTGTATAGATACATCAAATTAAGTTCACTGTTGAGAAATAAAATGTGGAGTTTCACCCAAAACTTTTTCTTGATAATACTGTAGAGTATATTGTGGTTTGTTCTGCATTCCAAATATGTTTTGGAGCTTAACAAAATGGAATTAAGGTTACTTCCCAAATGGCACCCTATCCTATCCTTATATAATGCCCAGACCCTTATAGGCCCTAGTCAATATTAGTGCACTAATAAGGGAAGAGGGTGCAATTTGGTACGCAACCTCAGTCTAGCTTTGACAGTTGTCGTGGAAATTCCCATTACACAGAAATTAGTTATAAGAAAAGGGCAAACATTACAATTCCCATTACACAGTGTTTCCCTGTTATTGGTATGCTACAGGGTTTTCAGTTCACTCTCAGTTCCCAAGCTTACTTACATAGAGTGAAAAATGGCAGTCTCTCTCTCTCTCTCTCTTGTTCTGTTTCTTCTCTTTCCCTCTCTCTTTGGTCTCCCCCTCCGCCATTTTTTCTTAGAATCGAAAAAATATACATCTGCATGACTTTATCAGCATTCAACTTTCCTCTGAGACCTATGGATGGAAATGTAAGAATGAAAGACAGAGACATATGATTTATAATTATTATTTTTCTCTCTTCTTCTTCGTCTCTCTCTCTACCAATGACATAAGAACAGTTTCCCGCAATCCAATGAGAAAACAACCCATTGATAGTTTATGTCGAACTCCCACTCAAGTTTTGGTAATTTATCCATCCTTATGGACCCAGACTGATATGATCATCGTACCAGAGGCCAGCCAATTAAATTCACTATTGTTCCATAACCATGGGTACATGTCACTGATAATCTATGTGGGTGCGTCCTAAATTGTATCCTATCCCCTATATTGTGCACTGTAGTGGTTTAATGGGACCAGGTAAAAACAGTTCAATTTGGGACGCTACCATGGAGAATATCAATATACTCCTGTTATCAACATTTATAGCTATACTTACTACAGATGTGATATGCAGACATCTAAACTTTTAATACACTTTTACTGTATTCATTGAGGATTCATGAAGCCGAGGGATAATAGATATCAACTGAAATCCATGTCATTGTGAATTGATCATATGACTACAAATATGGCATTGAATATTGGCTTTATCTGATAGTGTTGGTGATGAAACGTACCGTGCAGATCAGGCCGAATGACCGTACACAGCTAACGGCTTACAGCATGGCTAAAAGCCTGTACATAACCTCATAATTCTCCCCCGCTGTGAAAAGGTTGTAAATGAACACGAGAAGACTGTTAGCGAGGATAAGAACAGTTTAATTGCGATGTTAATTGATTTTTCCATTACCACCTTAATTGATTGCTGGGTTGGTGAAAATGTAATTGTTTTTATTTTTATGTTATACACATGCAATGTGAAAGGGACCAGAAGGAGTAACAGAGAAACACTGTGAAATGGGTAGGAGTTGCAGAATAGATTTCCTTATTACTAAGCACTGCTATGTCCTTTGGATATACAAATAAATGCAATTTGATTTGATTTGCTATGCATCCTTTTGACATATTGATGGCTCTTGAAAAGCTGATTGTATGCAATCGTTAAACTCACCTCAGCTTGCAAATATTTCCTCCTTTTCTGACAGATCTGAGATGCTTGTTGAACATTTGGACAACATTTGGACAACAGCTTTACTTCTGTTGTCTGCGATATCCTTGTTGCTCTGACTTGAAATACATTTTCATTGAACCACCTCGGTATCAAATCAAATTTTATTTGTCACATGCAACGAGTAGACTTTACCATGAAATGCTTTACTTACAAGCCCTTAACCAATAGTGCAGTTCAAGAAGAAGAAAATATTTACCAAATAAACTAAAGTAAAAAATTATCAAAGTAACACAATAACAAGGCTATATACAGGGGCTACCAGTACACAATCAGTGTGTGGGGGTACAGGTTAGAAGTAATTTGTACATGTAAGGTTGGGGTGAAGTGACTATGCATAGATAACGAACAGCGAGGAGCAGCAGTGTACAAAACAAATGGAGGGGGGGGGGTCAATGTAATAGTCCGGTGGCCAATTGATAAATTGATCAGCAGTCTTATGGATTTGGGGTAGAAGCTGGTGTAGACTTTATCACTCGTGTTTAATTACTAAATTGTAATTACTTCGCCACTACGGCCTATTTATTCCCTACCTTCCTTATTTTACCTCATTTTCACACTGTATATAGACTTTTTCTCTACTGTATTATTGACTGTACGTTTGTTTATTCCATGTGTAATTCTGTGTTGTTTGTGTCGCACTGCTTTACTTTATCTTGGCCAGGTCGCAATTGTAAATGAGAACTTGTTCTCAACTAGCCTACCTGGTTAAATAAAGGTGAAATAAATAAATAAATAAAAATTAAAAGACCTTGTCGTGAAATGCTTATATACAAGCCCTAAACCAAAAATGCAGTTTTAAGAAAAATAAGAGTTAAGAAAAATATTTACTAAATAAACTAAAGTAAAAAGTAATAATAAATTGCTCTCAATGACCAATTTCCAAAGGAGATGAACGTCGTAAGAGACTGTATCCGGTACAAAGACAACAATGGATGGATGGTAAGCGTGGCTTTATCAATGTGGACAAACTCTTTATAGATGGACAGCTATTCCGAGACAGCTCCATAACACAGTGGCTGTACTAAATTCTCCAGGGACTTCATGTGACGAAAAAAAAAGTATGGGAACTGTTTAAAATATCTGAATGTTATGAAGTGGATATGAACACACACATACTTAACAAGCTTGCTTACACATAGAGACTTATACATACACACACACACACACACACACACCTGATCTCTCTCTTTTCTCTTCTCTTCCCTCGCTCTCTCAATTGTCAAGAACTGTTTTATAATTTCATGTGTTTATTGTGTCTCTTTTTTATGTATTTGTCTACAGGTTTATATATGTTTACAACAAGCAGAAGATATCAAAAGAGGGGCATTGGGGATGAATAACATATTGTACGGAATACATTTGTACTGTGGTGGAGTCGTCTCTAGAGTAATGCAAGGTCTCTTTCATGAGAAAGAGAAACGTCAAGTGCTATGGAAATGCTGGGATGTGTTTTTCAATTATGTTAAAGGTAATTATGATGCAACTATGATGGTGATACAATATGGATTACAATTATGAATATTATGGCTATACGCACCACATGTTACACACATAGACACTCAAACATACAAATTGGCAGAGTTATTTATTTGGGCAACACACATTATAGTCTTACTCTTTTACAGACATCATACACACTCATTATATCATATCCAATATCAGACACATCAACCTACTCAGATTTGTTACACAAATAATTTGTCTCAATTTTTTAACATCTGTGGCATTGGCTCACAGTCAAACAGGCAAGGGAATTTAAAAATCAGACATTTGAAAGCTCTAGTTGTCACGACTCCGACCGAAGGACACTCCCCTTCCCGTTTCTGGTGGCACTCGGCGGTCGTCATCGCCGGCCTACTAGCTGCTACTGATTATTTCCTCCCCCTCCTTATGTGTTGATTGTGTGCACCTGTTTTGAGTTAGGTAGTAGGCTTTATTAGTCAGCCGGCCCGCAGGGTTCCTTGTTTGGTCTCGTCTGTTTGGTGTACTTGTGTGCACGTCTATTGGGTTTTGTGTTTTCCCATTTTGTGGGTTTTCCTGGACGGTTTAAGTCCCCCTGTTTGGGGCATTTGTTTGTTCAGTACGCCCTGTGTTTTTGTGAGGGTTGGCTTATGTTCAGCGTTTATTCAGTGCATTAAAATAGCACTCCCCTGAACTCTCTGCTTCCTGCGCCTGACTCCTCACCCACTACACTCAGACCGTTACACTAGTTTTGACCTTCGTAATACTTCTGATGGCAGTAACTTTACAAGCACTAATTATGGTCAATTTAGCCTGAGAATAGTATCTAGTTATGGTAAAGGGTGAAATAAGTATAGCTAGTTATAATTGTAACGGTTAGGCAGATTATAAAAAAAGAAGATCCGTCTTTACATGACTAAAAGAAAAGGAATATAACATATAATATAACTGTTTACAGGAAACTCACTCTACATCCTTAGATGAAGTTGAGTTGAAAAAGGAATGGGGTGGTGAAATAATTTTCTGTCATGGACAAAGGAACTCAAAGGGTGTGATGATATTAATTAACAAAAATGTCGATCTGAATGTGCGAATAATCAGGAATGATTCGCAAGGAAGGTGGATCCTTTTGAATATGAAAGTGAACGAAAAAGTTTTGGCTCATTAATCTATATGGTCCAAAACAGGATGATCCACACCTCTTCGAAAACATTTATACCAGTTTATTGAATTTACAGGCAACAAATGATCTATTCATTATGGTAGGAGACTATAACACAGTGTTATCTACCTCAATCGTGTAACGGCAGATCTCCTCTTCGTCTGAAAAGGAGTAAGGATCGGACCAAGATGCAGCGTGGTAAGTGTCCATAACTTTAATCAAAGAAAACACTGAATACAAAAATAACAAAACAAATGTGAAGAAACAAAACCGAAACAATACCGTGTGGCGACAAACACTGACACAGAAACAAACACCCACAAACCAACAGTGAAACCCAGGCTACCTAAGTATGATTCTCAATCAGAGACAACTAACGACACCTGCCTCTGATTCAGAACCATACTAGGCCAAAACAGAAACCAAACATAGAAAAACAAACAGACTGCCCACCTCAACGCACGCTCTGACCATACTAAATAAAGACAAAACAAAGGAAATAAAGGTCAGAACGTGACAAACGGACTGTAAAGGTAATCTCTACAAACTATCAACACCGTGCCCTTAAGGAAATCACAAATATTATGGACACATTAGAAATAGTGGATATTTGGAGACTAAAAAACACCGACCTAGTCAGATATGCATGGAGGAGACTTAAGAAAGTAGTCAAGACGACTAGTTTGATTGTCTCTTTCTTTCTTGCATCAAAGGTTAACCTGTTGCGGCGAGCAATCCCGTATCCGGGATCCTATTTATAGCCTCAAGCTCATTACCATAACGCAACGTTAACTATTCATGAAAATCGCAAATGAAATGAAATAAATATATTTGCTCTCAAGCTTAGCCTTTTGTTAACAACACTGTCATCTCAGATTTTCAAAATATGCTTTTGAACCATAGCTAAACAAGCATTTGTGTAAGAGTATTGATAGCCTAGCATAGCATTAAGCCTGGTATTCAGCATGCAACATTTTCACAAAAACAAGAAAAGCATTCAAATAAAATAATTTACCTTTGAAGAACTTCAGATGTTTTCAATGAGGAGACTCTCAGTTAGATAGCAAATGTTCAGTTTTTCCAAAAATATTATTTGTGTAGGACAAATCGCTCTGTTTTGTTCATCACGTTTGGGTAAGAAAAAACCCGAAAATTAAGTCATTACAACGCAAACTTTTTTCCAAATTAACTCCATAATATTGACAGAAACATGGCAAACGTTGTTTAGAATCAATCCTCAAGGTGTTTTTCACATATCTATTGATGATAAATCATTCGTGGCAGTTTGGTTTCTCCTCTGAAGAAATGGAACGCGCATGGACCTGGAGATTACGCAATAATTTCGACGGAGGACACCGGGCGGACACCTGGTAAATGTAGTCTCTTATGGTCAATCTTCCAATGATATGCCTACAAATACGTCGCAATGCTGCAGACACCTTGGGGAAACGACAGAAAGTGCAGGCTCATTCCTGGCGCATTCACAGCCATATAAGGAGACATTGGAACACAGGGCATTCAAACTCTGGACCATTTCCTGTATGAAATTTCATCTTGGTTTCGCCTGTAGCATTAGTTCTGGGGCACTCACAGATAATATCTTTGCAGTTTTGGAAACGTCAGAGTGTTTTCTTTCCAAAGCTAAGCAAAGCAAAGTCAATTACATGCATAGTCGAGCATCTTTTCATGACAAAATATCTTGTTTAAAACGGGAACGTTTTTTATCCAAAAATTAAAAGAGCGCCCCCTATCTCGAAGAAGTTAAAAAAGTTTTAATAGGAGACAGAATGCGATCGGATCATCATCTAATTGGCATTCACATAACTCTTATAGATTTTCCTTGTGGAGGGGGATATTGGAAATTTAATCAAAGTTTACTGGAGGACATCTTATTTTTAACTAAGACAAAATAATTTATAACTGAATATTTCAAGTATAATATAGGTTCAGCAAATCCCCTTATTGTTTGGGATACCTTTTAAATGTACCTTCAGGGGTCATTCAATTCAACATTCATCAATAATAAAAAAACAGTTTCTGGCTAAAGAGACAAGACTGACAAGGGAAATCCATGACCTAATAGTACAGGTAGATGGCAATAAAAACAATACTACAGAGATACAGAATAAGTTAGAGGAAAAACAAAAAGAACTTGAGGAACTTATTCAAGAACAATCTAATGTAATCTATTACAAAAATAAAGCAAACTGGATGGAATATAGAGAAAAATGCACAAAATTCATCCTGAATCTCCAATACAGGAACGCAAATAAAAATAATTTGTAGAAAATCGTTACTGAAGATGGAGTCATCTATGATTCTCCAAATGATATTTTAAAAGAGGAAGCTAATTATTTTAGGTAGATGTTCTCTTTTCCATCTCATCCTCTCCCACTGAATGACGATTACGGTAAAGAATTATTTCCAAATAATATAAAAAATGGAAAATGTACAAATGTACAGAAAGATCAGTGTGAAAGCCAAACTACAGAGGAATAACTTTTTGAGGCTATTAAATCCTTTTAGTCTGGAAAAACCCCAAGTAATTTTTGATATACTAAAAGCTCCATTGTTAGATTGTTCTACCTACTCCTATAGAAATGGTAGTCTGTCAGGTACTCAGCAAGAAGGTCTGATTTCTCTATTATTCAAACACGACCCAGATGGCAAATATAAAGACCCGGTCTATCTAAAAAACTGGAGGCCCCTTACACTTTAATGTTGTGATGCAAAAATACTAGCAAAATGCATAGCACTCAGACAGGTTTTTTACATGGACGATACATTGGAGATAATATACGACAACTACTAGAAATAATAGAACATTGTGAAACATATAAGGAGCCAGAAATTGTATATATAGCGGATTTTGAAAAAAGCATTTGATAAGATAAGACTGGATTTTATTTATAAATGCCTGGATTTTTTCAATTTTGGTAATTTTCTTATAAAATGGGTACACAATAATGTATAGCAACCCATGTGTAAAATTTTAAATAATGGCTACTTCACAGAGAGTTTTGAATTGTCAAAAGGAGTTAAACAAGGGTGTCCGCTGTCACCATATCTATTCATTATGGCCATTGAAATGCTAGATATTAAAATCAGATCCAATAACAACATTAGAGGAATAGAAATCCAAGGCTTAAAAACAAAGGTGTCCATGTGTGCCGATGACTCACGTTTTATATGAAGTCCGTAAGCTAGATCCCTGCAATGTCTCATTAAAGATCTACATAACTTTTCTGGACTCTCTGGACTAAAACCTAATTATGATAAGTGTGCAATACATTGGATCTTTAAGAAATACAACTTTTACATTACCTTGCAGCTTACCTATGAAATGGGCTGATGGTGAAGTAGACATACTCGGTATTCATATCACAAAAAATATAAATAAGCTCTCAACAATGAATTTCAATAGAAAACTTGTAAAAAATAGACAAGATCCTGCAACCATGGAGAGGTAAATACCTGTCAATTTATGTAAAAATTGCCCTGATTAACTCCTTAGTCATATCTCAGTTTACTCACTTACTTAAGGCCTCCTCTTGATGATTCCTTTTTCAAATCATATGAGCAAAAAATATTTCGCTTTATCTGGGACGCTAAACTAGACAAAATTAAACGAGCCTATCTATATAATGAATACGAATTGGGTGAGTTGAGATTTTTAAATATAAAAGCACTAAACCTCTCTCTAAAAGCTTTAGGGGTGATGTTTAGGGGTGAAGCTGTGGGGGTAATGTTGACCAGACCAGAGCCTCTTCTGAATGTTAGGACATGAGTTCTTAGTGTTCTCTCATACATGATTCTCTATGGCCTGAATAAAACAATCTTGGAACGCTCCGTCCATCCTCTGACATAAAGCATTTCACTACCATACCTTCATCCTCCTCCCCTCATCCTCCCCTCATCTGCTTGGTCCCATGGTTTCTAGGCAAGCCTCCTCCATTTTACGCTGCTGCTACTCTCTGTTTATCTTATATGTATAGTCACTTTAACTATACATTCATGTACATACAACCTCAATTGGCCCGACCAACCAGTGCTCCCGCACATTGGCTAACCGGGCTATCTGCATTGTGTCCCACCACCCGCCAACCCCTCTTTTTACGCTACTGCTACTCTCTGTTCATCAAAAACGCATAGTCACTTTAACCATACCTACATGTACACACTACCTCAATCATCCTGACTAACCGGTGACTGTATATAGCCTTGCTACTGTTATTTTCAAATGTATTTTTACTGTTGTTTTAATTCTTTACTTACCTACACACACACACACACACACACACACACCTTTTTTTTGCACTATTGGTTAGAGCCTGTAAGTAAGCATTTCACTGTAAGGTCTAGACCTGTTGTATTCGGCACACGTGACAAATAAACTTTGATTTGATTTGATTTCCCCTTAGATATATGATGCGTGAAGGCAATGTTTACATTTCCCCTCAGATGATGTGTGATGGCAAGGTTTACATTTCCCCTCAGATAGATGATGTGTCAAGGCAAGATTTACATTTCCCCTCAGATATATGATGTGTCAAGGCAAGATTTACATTTCCCCTCAGATAGATGATGTGTCAAGGCAAGGTTTACATTTCCCCTCAGATAGAAGACGTGTGAAAGCAAGGTTTACATTTCCCCTCAGATAGATGATGTGTGAAAGCAAGTTTTACATTTCCCCTCAGATAGATGATGTGTGAAAGCAAGGTTTACATTTCCCCTCAGATAGATGATGTGTGAAGGCAAAGTTTACATTTCCCCTCAGATAGATGATGTGTGAAAGCAAGGTTTACATTTCCCCTCAGATAGATGATGTGTGAAAGCAAGTTTTACATTTCCCCTCAGATATATGATGATTTCCCACATTTTTCATTCTCTCTCTTTTCCACTGCCACCCTTTTCCTTCCACCAACACTCTATCTTTCAAACTTTAACTCAGGTCACCAGCTCTGCAGGGAGCCCCTGAGTGTATTTCTGGCAAGTTGCATTTTATCACACAACAGAGTAGAGCAGATTATCTTCGGGCAAGTTTTACTGTGAGCATGCCTCAGTCCCTCTCCAGTGTGTCCGTCCCGAAGCCTTCATCTTTGTGTTGCTGCTATCATCCTCTCTTCCTCCCTGGTTTCCTTCCCAGCTGGCTCTGATGGACCCAGTTGATATGTACCAATTCATTACACTATTCCCTACAGAATGCACTACTTTCAACAGATCCCTATGGGTCCTGGTCAAACGTGGTGCACTATAAAGGGAACAGGTGGCCGTTTGGGATGCAACCCAAGCGACAGTGAAAGTGAGGTGAACTGTTACATCCTGCAGTGTAGACTCTTCTGGTGCCTAAAGCCCTCGGGTGTATGAACAGCATGCCCGCTGCTACAACAACCAAACACTGGCAGCCAATTAAAACAGCTATAACAAACATATCTACCCTAAACAAACTGGCTCCTAGCCAGAGCACTGAGTAGTGGATACAGCTTTGTGAATGGGTCCATGATGACATGACCAAAACAAACCCCCCACTACTAAATCTGATCAACCTCTCACACCAAAACATTACTGTAATGTATTTTTTTACCAGCTATTGTGACAACCCACACCAACCCCTGTGTCTCACCTCTGTCTCTCCATCCCGGCATCCCTCCACCCCTCTATCCCTCCACCCCTCTATCCCTCCACCCCTCTATCACTCCACCCCTCTATCACTCCACCCCTCTATCCCTCCACCCCTCTATCCCTCCACCCCTCTATCCCTCCACCCATCCATCTCTCTATCCATCCATCCATCTCTCCATCCATCTCTCTATCCCTCCATCCCTCCACCCCTCCATGGTTGGTGATGGGGGGATGGGGGTGATGGGGGTGATGGTTGATGATGGGGGATGGGGTGATGGTTGATGATGGGGGATGGTTGATGATGGGGATGGGGTGATGGGGGATGGGGGTGATGGTTGATGATGGGGGATGGGGGATGGTTGATGATGGGGGATGGGGGAATCGGGGATGGGGGTGATGGGGGATGATGGGGGATGGTTGATGATGGGGGATGGGGGATGGGGGATGGGGGATGGTTGATGATGGGGGATGGGGTGATGGGGGATGGGGGATGGTTGATGATGGGGGATGGGGGTGATGGTTGATGATGGGGGAAGGTTGATGATGGGGGATGGGGGTGATGGGGGATGATGGGGGATGGGGGATGGTTGATGATGGGGTGAATGGGGGTGATGGGGGATGGTTGATGATGGGGTGGGGGGATGGGGGAATGGTTGGTGATGGGGGAATGGTTGGTGATGGGGGGGGTGGGGGAATGGTTGGTGATGGGGACCGGGAATTGTTGGTGATGGGGTGATGGGGTGATGGTTGGTGATGGGGGATGGGGGAATGGTTGGTGATGGGGGTGATGGGGGAATGGGGGGTGGGGTGATGGTTGATGATGGGGGATGGGGGAATGGGGGGTGGGGTGATGGTTGATGATGGGGGTGATGGGGGAATGGGGGTGGGGTGATGGTTGATGATGGGAGTGATGGGGGAATGGGGGGTGGGGTGATGGTTGATGATGGGAGTGATGGGGGAATGGGGGTGGGGTGATGGTTGATGATGGGAGTGATGGGGGAATGGGGGTGATGGTTGATGATGGGAGTGATGGGGGAATGGGGGTGATGGTTGATGATGGGGGATGGGGTGATGGTTGATGATGGGGGATGGGGTGATGGTTGATGATGGGGTGATGGGGGAATGGGGTGATGGGGTGATGGTTGATGATGGGGTGATGGGGTGATGGTTGATGATGGGGTGATGGG
Organism: Oncorhynchus tshawytscha; assembly: GCF_018296145.1. Classification (NCBI taxonomy): domain Eukaryota; kingdom Metazoa; phylum Chordata; class Actinopteri; order Salmoniformes; family Salmonidae; genus Oncorhynchus; species Oncorhynchus tshawytscha. The sequence continues at coordinate 40,740,507 of NC_056453.1, forward strand.
GGAATGGGGGTGATGGGGGGATGGTTGATGATTGGGGTGATGGGGTGATGGTTGAGGATGTGGGGTATGGGGTGATGGTTGATGATGGGGGTGGGGTGATGGTTGATGATGGGGGTGATGGGGGAATGGGGGTGATGGGGTGATGGTTGATGTTGGGGGTGGGGTGATGGTTGATGATGGAGGTGATGGGGGAATGGGGGTGATGGGGTGATGGTTGATGATGGGGTGATGGTTGGTGTTGGTCAATGTTCTCTCAAAAGAATTTGATCAAATTTCAGGTCTGTTGAGTGCAAACTTGAACGTTGTGAAAATTCTGTGCATCTTCCGACAATCTGGCCCTCAAACCATCACAGTCACCTAATAATCCCCAGTTTACAATTGGCTCATTCATCCTCCTCCACTCCCCTGTAACTATTCCCCAGGTCGTTGCTGCAAATGAGAACGTGTTCTCAGTCAACTTACCTGGTAAAAGAAGGGATAAATAAAATAAATACAAATAAAAAATAATGAAAAACACTGAGGCTGTACCTGCTTTAAGTTCGTTTTAACAGTGGTCAAGTAGGCTGCTGTGGATATTTGATTGTAATGTAGGCCTACCGGAGTAGCCTACCATCAAAAACAATGGAGAAAATGCCTCCCATAACATTTTAACATGGAAATAGCTTGTTCTATCATCCAGCCTACAGTAGCAGCCAATGTGTGGTGTTCAATGTAGACCTACATTCCATGAGACTTTTGAAAAAAACATACAGGGCTTGACCTGTTTATCCACTTGTCCTTCAGACACGGAGGTGACTGAATATGTTGTTGTGTTGTTTGATGCAAAAAAACACTTTACAAAATAAAAAGCGTTATTATTACCATACCACTATTACAGAGAATCAGATAAATTATTCTACCATCTGCCTATTGGCTACTCAGCTTATTCAAGCCTGTCTAAAATACAACACCGCCCCTTTAAGACAAGCTCTTTACCTGATTCGCTTTTCAAAGATGTCTAGAAATGTACACGTTTTGTGCTCTTGCAGGAAGCAAACACTCCCCTATAAGTGACTACAAATGATCATGATAACTGGGCTAATAACTCACTAACTAGCAAAAGATATGAACAAATGTACAAATGTGTACACGTTGCTACTGTACATGTAGGTTTCTCTTTGATCTCAAAACAAGTGCATCTACTCACGACCGCTCATGCTGTAAAAACAGTCCAGTTCAATGGCAATGGCACAGATCCATAAAGTATAGGACAATGGTCTATTTGCATATAGGCCTACTTCAGCTCTGATGGTTGGTGATGGAGGGGGGTTGGTTTATATTCTTTGAAGCATCAATATGTGGTAATGTCAGGCTTGCTTAGACTCAAGGACAATAATGTGTGTGTGTGTTTGAATATGCTACCCACTAATGTAGCACTACCGGTATCTCTGTCCTCATCTCTGTTTTCTGTCACTACGAAAAATCCCCGGGACTGTTTCAGGACACTGTCTCCTCTCTGCGCGGGGCCCTGCCTGTCCTGACAATGTCCTTTCACATCATGTTATTGTCTACCACACTCTGAGATGCAGTAGTCCAGTCAGCAAGACATCACTCATCCTCTTTGTCTGATGTCTGCCCTCCTTTTTCTTTGCCAGTAATACACTCTGCGTCTGTTTAGAATTGATGGAGAAGGGAATGTGCCTATCTGTTAAGCTGTCAGGAGATCTTTGACAATAGTAATAGCACTCACTGTTTTCCTCATTTGCCTGCCTGAAACCCATAGCAGTAGTCTGAAGGATTTGACAAGTGGCAATCTCCCCACCACTGTAGTGCCATGCTCTCTCAATGCTCTCGCTATGCTCTCTCTATGCTCTCTCTCTCTATGCTCTCTCTCTCTCTCTCTCTCTCTCTCTCTCTCTCTCTCTCGCTATGCTCTCTCTCTCTCTCTCTCTCGCTATGCTCTCTCTATGCTCACTCTCTCTCTCTCTCTCTCTCTCTCTCTCTGTCTCTCTGTCTCTCTCTCAATTCAATTCAATTCAAGGGCTTTATTGGCATGGGAAACATGTGTTAACATTGCCAAAGCAAGTGAGGTAGACAACATACAAAGTGAATATATAAAGTGAAAAACAACAAAAATTAACAGTAAACATTACACATACAGAAGTTTCAAAACAGTAAAGACATTACAAATGTCATATTATATATACAGTGTTTTAACAATGTACAAATGGTTAAAGGACACAAGATAAAATAAATATGCATAAATATGGGTTGTATTTACAATGGTGTTTGTTCTTCACTGGTTGCCCTTTTCTCGTGGCAACAGGTCACAAATCTTGCTGCTGTGATGGCACACTGGAATTTCACCCAGTAGATATGGGAGTTTTTCAAAATTGGATTTGTTTTCGAATTCTTTGTGGATCTGTGTAATCTGAGGGAAATATGTCTCTCTAATATGGTCATACATTGGGCAGGAGGTTAGGAAGTGCAGCTCAGTTTCCACCTCATTTTGTGGGCAGTGAGCACATAGCCTGTCTTCTCTTGAGAGCCATGTCTGCCTACGGCGGCCTTTCTCAATAGCAAGGCTATGCTCACTGAGTCTGTACATAGTCAAGGCTTTCCTTAATTTTGGGTCAGTCACAGTGGTCAGGTATTCTGCCGCTGTGTACTCTCTGTGTAGGACCAAATAGCATTCTAGTTTGCTCTGTTTTTTTGTTAATTCTTTCCAATGTGTTAAGTAGTTATCTTTTTGTTTTCTCATGATTTGGTTGGGTCTAATTGTGCTGCTGTCCTGGGGCTCTGTAGTGTGTGTTTGTGTTTGTGAACAGAGCCCCAGGACCAGCTTGCTTAGGGGACTCTTCTCCAGGTTCATCTCTCTGTAGGTGATGGCTTTGTTATGGAAGGTTTGTGAATCGCTTCCTTTTAGGTGGTTGTAGAATTTAACAGCTCTTTTCTGGATTTTGATAATTAGTGGGTATCGGCCTAATTCTGCTCTGCATGCATTATTTGGTGTTCTACGTTGTACACGGAGGATATTTTTGCAGAATTCTGCGTGCAGAGTCTCAATTTGGTGTTTGTCCCATTTTGTGAAGTCTTGGTTGGTGAGCGGACCCCAGACCTCACAACCATAAAGGACAATGGGCTCTATGACTGATTCAAGTATTTTTAGCCAAATCCTAATTGGTATGTTGAAATTTATGTTTCTTTTGATGGCATAGAATGCCCTTCTTGCCTTGTCTCTCAGATCGTTCACAGCTTTGTGGAAGTTACCTGTGGTGCTGATGTTTAGGCCAAGGTATGTATAGTTTTTTGTGTGCTCTAGGGCAACAGTGTCTAGATGGAATTTGTATTTGTGGTCCTGGTGACTGGACCTTTTTTGGAACACCATTATTTTGGTCTTACTGAGATTTACTGTCAGGGCCCAGGTCTGACAGAATCTGTGCAGAAGATCTAGGTGCTGCTGTAGGCCCTCCTTGGTTGATGACAGAAGCACCAGATCATCAGCAAACAGCAGACATTTGACTTCGGATTCTAGCAGAGGGAGGCCGGGTGCTGCAGACTTTTCTAGTGCCCGCGCCAATTCGTTGATATATATGTTGAAGAGGGTGGGGCTTACGCTGCATCCCTGTCTAACCCCACGACCCTGTGTGAAGAAATGTGTGTGTTTTTTGCCAATTTTAACCGCACACTTGTTGTTTGTGTACATGGATTTTATAATGTCGTATGTTTTACCCCCAACACCACTTTCCATCAGTTTGTATAGCAGACCCTCATGCCAGATTGAGTCGAAGGCTTTTTGAAATCAACAAAGCATGAGAAGACTTTGCCTTTGTTTTGGTTTGTTTGGTTGTCAATTAGGGTGTGCAGGGTGAATACATGGTCTGTTGTACGGTAATTTGGTAAAAAGCCAATTTGACATTTGCTCAGTACTTTGTTTTCATTGAGGAAATGTACGAGTCTGCTGTTAATAATAATGCAGAGGGTTTTCCCAAGGTTACTGTTGACACATATTCCACGGTAGTTATTGGGGTCAAATTTGTCTCCACTTTTGTGGATTGGGGTGATCAGTCCTTGGTTCCAAATATTGGGGAAGATGCCAGAGCTAAGTATGATGTTAAAGAGTTTTAGTATAGCCAATTGGAATTTGTTGTCTGTATATTTGATCATTTCATTGAGGATACCATCAACACCACAGGCCTTTTTGGGTTGGAGGGTTTTTATTTTGTCCTGTAACTCTTTCAATGTAATTGGAGAATCCAGTGGGTTCTGGTAGTCTTTAATAGTTGATTCTAAGATCTGTATTTGATCATGTATATGTTTTTGCTCTTTATTCTTTGTTATAGAGCCAAAAAGATTGGAGAAGTGGTTTACCCATACATCTCCATTTTGGATAGATAATTCTTCGTGTTGTTGTTTGTTTAGTGTTTTCCAATTTTCCCAGAAGTGGTTAGAGTCTATGGATTCTTCAATTGCATTGAGCTGATTTCTGACATGCTGTTCCTTCTTTTTCCGTAGTGTATTTCTGTATTGTTTTAGTGATTCACCATAGTGAAGGCGTAGACTCAGGTTTTCCGGGTCTCTATGTTTTTGGTTGGACAGGTTTCTCAATTTCTTTCTTAGATTTTTGCATTCTTCATCAAACCATTTGTCATTATTGTTAATTTTCTTCGGTTTTCTATTTGAGATTTTTAGATTTGATTAGGAAGCTGAGAGGTCAAATATACTGTTAAGATTTTCTACTGCCAAGTTTACACCTTCACTATTACAGTGGAATGTTTTTCCTCAGGAAATTGTCTAAAAGGGATTGAATTTGTTGTTGCCTAATTGTTTTTTGGTAGGTTTCCAAACAGCATTCCTTCCATCTATAGCATTTCTTAATGTTACTCAGTTCCTTTGGCTTTGATGCCTCATGATTGAGTATTGCTCTGTTTAAGTAGACTGTGATTTTGCTGTGGTCTGATAGGGGTGTCAGTGGGCTGACTGTGAACGCTCTGAGAGACTCTGGGTTGAGGTCAGTGATAAAGTAGTCTACAGTACTACTGCCAAGAGATGAGCTATAGGTGTACCTACCATAGGAGTCCCCTCGAAGCCTACCGTTGACTATGTACATACCCAGCGTGCGACAGAGCTGCAGGAGTTGTGACCCGTTTTTGTTGGTTATGTTGTCATAGTTGTGCCTAGGGGGGCATATGTAGGAGGGAATGCTGTCACCTCCAGGCAGGTGTTTGTCCCCCTGTGTGCTGAGGGTGTCAGGTTCTTGTCCGGTTCTGGCATTTAGGTCGCCACAGACTAGTACATGTCCCTGGGCCTGGAAATGATTGATTTCCCCCTCCAGGATGGAGAAGCTGTCTTCATTAAAATATGGGGATTCTAGTGGGGGGATATAGGTAGCACACAGGAGGACATTTTTCTCTGTTAGGATCATTTCTTTTTGAATTTCTAGCCAAATGTAGAATGTTCCTGTTTTGATTAATTTAATGGAGTGAGTTAGCTCTGCTCTATACCAAATTAGCATACCCCCTGAGTCCCTTCCCTGTTTCACACCTGGTAGTTTGGTGGATGGGACTACCAGCTCTCTGTAACCTAGAGGGCAACCAGTGGGTCCATCTCCTCTATACCAGGTTTCTTGCAGGATGACAATGTCTGTATTACCGATTTCTTTGGTGAAGTCCGGGTTTCGGCTCTTTAGGCCAAAGGCAGATGACCTCAGGCCTTGGATATTCCAGGATAATATAGTGAAGGCTTTTTGTTCCATAGAGTGTCCAATGTTGTTGGTCGTCGTTTGGCCTCAGGCCAGTAAGTGTGAGCAGAGCCTGCTGAGCATCTGGTACATGCCATTGGCTTCTCTCTCTCTCTCTCTCTCTCTTTAGGTATCTGTCTGTCTGTCAATTCAGTTTGCTTTATTGGCATGATGTAACAATGTACATATTGCCAAAGCTTACTTTGGATATTTACAATATGAAAATAAGAAGAATCAAAATTGTCAATGGGACAACAGTAACAACAATAACCAAGGGTCAATATAACAATACATTGAACAATAACAATAACCATACAGTAGAGGACATGTGCAGGTTGATTGGTCTCTCAGATACGGTCCCTCATCTTATGGCAGGCAGCAATGTAGTGCGCTGCCAACCCACAGCTCTCTGCGTCCTCCCCCAACAGGACGGGTAGCCTACTCTCATCAGAGAGGTGTTTGAAACCTTGAATAAGGGCTTCAAATTTGGGGAAATAACACTCTCTAATTGTTTTATATTTTTTACATTTTGTCAGGAAACGCACCTCTGTCTCAGGTTCTGCTGTTGTGCAGTGGTTGCACAGCCTTTCCTCTACAGGGAGCCAGGTTTTCCTGTGTCAACCCTTCTCAATGGCAAGGCTGTGCTCACTGAGCCTGTACCCTGTCAAGTTTTTTCTAAGGTTTTGATCAGTAACCATGGTCAAACAGTTAGGCATGGTGTACTGTCGATTTAGGGCCAGACAGCACTGCATTTTGCTTTGTGCTTGTGCCTGTGTTTCCCAATAAGCAATGTAGTATTGTTTTAACTGTGTTATAATTTGGTTTATTCTGATTGATTGGATGTTCTGGTCCTGAGGCTTCAGTGTGTTAGTAGAACAAGTTTGTGAACTCAGCCCCAGGGCCAGCTGGATGAGGGGACTCTTTTCTTTGCTCAGCTCTTGGCATTGCAGGGCTTAGTAATGATATGAGAGGGGGTCACTGTATTTTAGATGTTTCCAAAACTGAATTGCTTTTTTAAAAGTTTTTATTATTAGTGGATATTGGCCTAATTCTGCCCTGCGTGCATTGTTTGTAGTTTTCCTCTGGACATGTAGGAGAATCTTACATAATCACTTCCGGTGCCGACAGAGATGGCCGCCTAGCTTCGCCTTCCTAGGAAACTATGCAGTACTTCGTTTTTTTTATGTGTTATTTCATACATTGGTACCCCAGTTAATCTTAGGTTTTATTACATACAGTCGGGAGGAACTATTGGATATAAGAGCAACATCAACTCACCATCATTACGACCAGGAATACGACTTTCCCGAAGCGGATCCTCTGTTTTGCGCAGGACAATGGATCTGATCCCAGCCGGCGAACCAAAACAACGACGCCGTAAAAGGGGCAGACGAAGCGGTCTTCTGGTTAGGCTCCAGGGATGGGCACATCGCGCACCGCTCCTGAGCATACTACTCGCCAAAGTCCAGTCTCTTGACAACAAGGTAGATGAAATCCGAGCAAGGGTAGCATTCCAGAGAGACATGAGACTGTAACGTTCTTTGCTTCACGGAAACATGGCTCACTCGAGACACGCTATCGGAGTCTGTACAGCCAGTTGGTTTCTTCATGGATCGCGCCGACAGAAACAAGCATCTTTCTGGTAAGAAGAGGGAGGGGGGTATATGCCTTATGATTAACGAGACGTGGTGTGATCCGTGGTCCTGGGGATTTTAACAAGGCTAATCTGAAAACAAGGCTCCCTAAATTCTATCAGCATATCGATTGCGCAACCAGGGCTGACAAAACCCTAGATCATTGTGATCAGAGCAACATACAGGAACTCAAGTCCTTCTGTTCGCCTGACTTAGAATTCCTCACAATCAAATGTCGACCGCATTATCTACCAAGAGAATTCTCTTCGATTATAATCACAGCCGCATATATTCCCACCCAAGCAGACACATTGATGGCCCTGAATGTAATTTATTTGACTCTATGTAAACTGGAAACCACATATCTGGGGATTTTAACAAGGCTAATCTGAAAACAAGACTCTATTCTAACTTCCGCGATGCATATAAGGCCCTTCCCCGCCCTCCTTTCGGAAAAGCTGACTACGACTCCAGTTTGTTGCTTCCTGCCTATAGACAGAAACTAAAACAGGAAGCTCGCACGCTCAGGTCTGTTCAACGCTGGTCCGACCAATCTGATTCCACGCTTCAAGATTGCTTTGATCACGTGGACTGGGATATGTTCCGCATTGCGTCAAACAACAACATTGACGAATACGCTGATTCGGTGAGAGAGTTTATTAGCAAGTGTATCGGCGATGTCGTACCCACAGCAACTATTAAAACATTCCCAAACCAGAAACCGTGGATTGATGGCAGCATTCGCCAAAACTGAAAGCACGAACCACTGCTTTTAATCAGGGCAAGGTGACCGGAAACATGACCAAATACAAACAGTGTAGCTATTCCCTCCACAAGGCAATCAAACAAGCTAAGCGTCAGTGTAGAGACAAAGTAGAGTCACAATTCAACGGCTCAGACACAAAAGGTATGTGGCAGGGTCTACAGTCAATCACGGATTACAAAAAGAAAACCAGACCCGTCGCGGACCAGGATGTCTTGCTCCCAGACAGACTAAACAACTTCTTTGCTCGCTTTGAGGACAATACAGTGCCACTGACACGGCCCGCTACCAAAACCTGCGGACTCTCCTTCACTGCAGCCGACGTGAGTAAAACATTTTAACGTGTTAACCCTCGCTTGGCTGCAGGTCCAGACGGCATCCCCAGCCGCATCCTCAGAGCATGCGCAGAACAGCTGGCTGGTGTGTTTACGGACATATTCAATCAATCTTTATCCCAGTCTGCTGTTCCCACATGCTTCAAGAGGGCCACCATTGTTCCTGTTCCCAAGAAAGCAAAGGTAACTGAGCTAAACGACTACCGCCCTGTAGCACTCACTTCCATCATCATGAAGTGTTTTGAGAGACTAGCCAAGGACCATATCTCCTCCACCCTACCTGACACCCTAGACCCACTCCAATTTGCTTACCGCCCCAATAGGTCCACAGACGACGCAATCGCAACCACACTGTATACTGCCCTAACCCATCTGGACAAGAGGAATACCTATGTGAGAATGCTGTTCATCGACTACAGCTCAGCATTTAACACCATAGTACCATCCAAACTCATCATCAAGCTTGAGACCCTGGGTCTCGACCCCGCCCTGTGCAACTGGGTACTGGACTTCCTGACGGGCCACCCCCAGGTGGTGAGGGTAGGTAACAATATCTCCAACCCGCTGATCCTCAACACAAGGGTGCGTTCTGAGCCCTCTCCTGTACTCCCTGTTCACCCACGACTGAGTGGCCATGCACGCCTCACTCAATCATCAAGTTTGCAGGCGACACTACAGTGGTAGGCTTGATTACCAACAACGATGAGATGGCCTACAGGGAGGAGGTGAGGGCCCTCGGCGTGTGGTGTCAGGAAAATAACCTTACACTCAACATCAACAAAACAAAGGAGATGATCATGGACTTCAGGAAACAGCAGAGAGAGCACTCCCCTATCCACATCGACGGGACAGTAGTGGAGAGGGTAGTAAGTTTTAAGTTCCTCGGCGTACACATCACGGACAAACTGAATTGGTCCACCCACACAGACAGCGTGGTGAAGAAGGCACAGCAGCGCCTCTTCAACCTCAGGAGGCTGAAGAAATTTGGCTTGTCACCTAAAGCACTCACAAACTTCTACAGATGCACAATCGAGAGCATCCTGTTGGGATGTATCACCGCCTGGTACGGCAACTGCTCCTCCCACAACTGTAAGGCTCTCCAGAGGGTAGTGAGGTCTGCACAACGCATCACCGGGGGCAAACTACCAAACTAACTAGCTTCTATCTCAAGGCCATCAGACTGTTAAACAGCCACCGCTAACATTGAGTGGCTGCTGCCAACACACTGACTCAACTCCAGCCACTTTAATAATGGAACAATTGATGTAATAAATGTATCACTAGCCACTTTTATATGTTCACATACCCTACATTACTCAGCTCATATGTATACTGTATACTGTACTCGATACCATCTACTGCATCTTGCCTATGCCATTCTGTACCATCACTCATTCATATATCTTTATGTACATATTCTTTATCCCTTTACACTTGTGTGTATAAGGTAGCAGTTGTGGAATTGTTAGGTTAGATTACTCGTTGGTTTTTACTGCATTGTCGGAACTAGAAGCACAAGCATTTCGCTACACTCGCATTAACATCTGCTAACCATGTGTATGTGACAAATAAAATTTGATTTGATTTGAATTTGATGCAGAGTTTCAATGGGGTGTTTGTCCCATTTGATGAAATCTTGTTTTTTGTTTTGGACCCCACACCTTGCTGCCATAAAGTGCAATTAGGTGTTTCAATTTGAATTCGTTTTTAAATGGCGTAGAATGCCCTGTGTGCTTTCTCCCTCATTAAGGCGTCCAGTTGTCTGTCTCTGACTGTCGCTCTCTGTCTGTCTGTCTGTCTCGATCTCTCTCTCTCGCTCTCTCTCTCTCGCCCTCTCTCGCTCTCTCTCTTTCTCGCTCTCTCTCGCTCTCTCTCGCTCTCTCTCGCTCTCTCTCGCTCTCTCACTCTCTCTCTCGCTCTCTCTCTCTCTCGCTCTCTCGCTCTCTCTCTCTCGCTCTCTCTCTCGCTCTCTCTTGCTCTCTTGCTCTCTCTCTCTCGCTCTCTCTCGCTCTCTCTCTCTCGCTCTCTCTGTGTCTCTGTCTCTCTCTCTCTGCCTGTCTCTCTCTCTCTCTCTCATCTGGTTTTCATATCACATAGAGGGCTTGGGCTGTTGCACAACAGCAACCAAAGCCCATGTAAGTCAGTTTATAACATTCCATCATTGGTCTCAGGCCTCAGGTCCTGTGGTGCTAACCTTGGAAAAGTAATTCACATTTCTATATCAATATCACCCATCAGACAGGGCCCGCAACCGCCTAGCTTGTTTGAGTTGGAGACTCCATGTGACTTTAAAAATCGTAAAGGACTTGGGTTGATGCATCTGACAGTTAATAGCTTACTTTCTAAACTGGATTTACATTAAGGTCCGGGCTATGCAGATGAAAGCGGACATTCTGGTATTGACTGAAACCAATTTTGAGGGTTATAATGTATTCAGAGCTGATAGATAGGGTAGAGGTGGTGGAGTGGCCATTCTTATTAAAAATAATTGATCTGTCTCTTTACTGAAACGCATTTCCCTTTGTAAATGTATTTAGCTGCTATCTTTAAGCCTTTGTCTGGGGGAAAATGTATCCATAACTGTTATAGGGTTCTGCCGTCCTCCCTCGGCTAACATTCGTGCACTCGATGAGTTCACTAGTTTGTTGTCTTCTTTTACTTTCTCCTAGGTGACTTAAATTATGAAAAGAAGAAGGAAATACAGGCTTCGACAATCTAAAAAACATGATGATGATGATGATGATCTAAACCCAACCCAGATGGTGACTAAGTCTACACAGCCCAACCCTATAGATCCTTCAAAGTCAACTCTGATGGATCTCATCCTAACAAATACACCAGAGAGATATGTTTCTACTGTTATCTTCTCCTAAGACAATAGTGACCATTTCCAAGGTGTTTGTGTTAGAGATGTGAAAATACAAAAATCTAAGCCTTGTGTCATCTCAAAGAGGAACTTCAAAAACTTCAGTGAACAGGATATTTTTACATGATCGTTGTTTTAGTGACCTTGATTGTATTTTAGTTATCGCTGAACCTGATTCAGCTTTGAGCCTCTTTGTATATGTCTTCAATACTATTGTAGATAGTCATGCTCCCTGTGCTTGATTCAGCTTTGAGCCTCTTTGTAGATGTCTTCTATACTATTGTGGATAGTCATGCTCCCTTTATAGAATGGAGGGTTAAAGGTAGATCTAATGCCTGGTACACGCCGCAATTATCAGAAGTCATTCATAAAAGAGATGATGCTTGGGTCAAGGCCAGGAACACAGTCTTAGGCCCAGACTGGCAAGCTTTTATTAAGCAACTGAGGAATCACTGTGTAAAATAAATCAGAAAGGCTAAATCTGATTATTATGTAATCGCTCTTTCGGATTGTAAAGGGATAAATTTTGAAAAGCTGTCAAATCCCTGAAGGATTCAACTTTCTCTCTGCCACAACAAATTAATTCAGATCAAATCAAATTGTATTTGTCACATGCGCCGAATACAACAGGTGTAGACCTTACAGTGAAATGCTTACTTACAAGCCCTTAACCAACAATACAGTCTAAAGAAAATCCCACAAAAAGTAAGAGATAAGAAGAACAAATAATTAAAGAGCAGCAGTAAATAACAATAGCGGGACTATATACAGGAGGTATCGGTACAGAGTCAATGTGTCAATGTACTGGGGGCACCGGTGTCGAGGCAATTGAGGTAATTATGTACATGTAGGTAGAGTTATTAAAGTGGCTATGCATAGATAATAACAGAGAGTAGCAGCGTGGGGTTGGGCAATGCAAATAGTCTGGGTAGCCATTTGATTAGCTGTTCAGGAGTCTTTATGGCTTGGGGGTAGAAGCTGTTTAGAAGCCTCTTGGACCTAGACTTGGTGCTCCAGTACCGCTTGCCGTGCGGTAGCAGAGAGAACTGTCTATGACTAGGGTGGCTGGAATCTTTGACAATTGTTAGGGCCTGTGGCATACTATTACCTACAGTGCATTCGGAGAGTATTCAGACCACTTCCCTTTTTCCATATGTTGTTACGTTACAGTTATTCTAAAATGGATTCAAAATACATTCAAAATACTCATCAATCTACACACAATACCCCGCAACGACAAAGTGAAAACAGGATTTTTAGAAATGTTTACAAATGCATTAAAATAAAATACCTTTTTACTTACATAAGTATTCAGACCCTGAAATTGAGCTCAGCTGCATCGTGTTTCCATTGATCATCTTTGAGATGTTTTCTACAACTTGATTGGAGTCCACGTGTGGTAAATTCAGGAAAACTGTCCCTGAAGTGTTCTGCTTCCTCTCTACCACAACAAATGAATTAAGACACAATGGCATACTATTACATGTAGTGCATTAGGAAAGTGTTCAGACCCCTTACCGCTTTCAGAAGTATTCAGACCCATTCCCTAGCTAAATAAGGGTTCAAAAAAAATAAAAAAATAAACATTATTTGGTCAATTTTGTTCCTCAAAAATGCAGTGTATGATAAAGAATTTTGTAGCTCTGAGTCTCTATTTTTATCCAATGTAAAAAAAAAACACAATTTCAAATGTTGCTACATAAGACCGATTTGAGCCAGTCGGTCACCTATAAGGTCAGTTGCATTTCAGAGAGAGAGAAAAACAAAGCTGTGAGGTCAAAGGAATTGTCCGTAGAGCTCCGAGACAGGATTAACAGATCTGTATATGTCCAGTACTTTCTCAATGCACTGTGTAAGGTTGGGTATGGTTTGTATATTTATGTTGTATATACAGAGCGCATTTGTAAAAGAAACCTAGGTTTCAATATATCTTCCCTGCTAAAATAAAAGTTATAAATAAAATAAAAAAATATTCCAAAAATGATCTTTCCAAAATCCCAGAACAGAAGGAAACTTTGGCATTACAGTCAGTCAATATTATTTCAAATATCTCAAGTACTTTTACATGCATTCAAAGTAAATATTCAGATATATTTTATTTAAAAAGTCAAGTAGTTAAATATTTTAATGTATTTGTAAATACACTTGGAAAGTATTTGAAAATACTCAAAGAATCTGGATTTGTCGCACATTTATTTACTATTTTTCATTGGCTAAGGATGTGGAATGCTGAACACAGTATACTATTAAACTGTGGTTCAATTAATCATAAATTACCTATAAGCAATCAATGCACAGGCATTTAAATGACCTATTCCCTCCCTACAGTGGATACAATTTCCCAAACAAACAAGTTCGGTAGTTTTGTGTTTCTTGGTATTTTACATATACCCACAGTCAAAAACGAAATATAGATGACTGTACATATACCCACATCCAAATCAAATCAAATTGTATTGGTCAAATACAGATATTTATCAGATGTTATTGCGGGTATAACAAAATGCTTGTGTTCCTAGCTCCGACGGTGCAGTAGTATCTAACAAATCACAACAATGCACACAAATCTAAAAGTAAAAGAATGGAATTAAGAAATATATAAATATTAGGATGAGCAATTGAGTGGCATTGACTAAAATACAGTAGAGTAGAATACAGTATATACATGAGATGAGTAAAGTGGTGTGTAAACATTATTAAAGTGACTAGGGTTCAATTATTAAAGTGGCCAGTGATTTTATGTCTATGAACATAGGGCAGCAGCCTCTAAGGTGCTGGGTTGAGTAACCAGGTGGTAGCTGGCTATTTAACAGTTTGATGGGCCTTGAGATAGAAGCTGCTCTCCTTCCCTTCTCCTCTCCTCTCCTATTCTTCCTTTCCTTTCCTCTCCTCTCCTACCCTTCTCCTCTCCTCTCCTCTTCTCTCTCAGCCTCCTCTCAACTCCACTCCTCTCCTCTCCTCCCAACACCTCCTCTCCTCCACTCCTCTCTACTCCTCCCCTCCTCTCCTCTCTTCTCCACTCCTCTCCTCACCACTCCTCTCCTCTCTTCCTCTCATCATCAGTGACAAACAGCTGCAGCCAAGCAGCCCAGGCACCTCCTGTGACAGTAAGAGTCGCATGATGGATTGCCCTGCTGATCAAAGGGGGTCAAAGGTCAAATCTGGGGCTGCGCTATCTGAGCACTGGACATGTGATATCATCCCAGATAGCCACTTTAGGTCTTGTCTCAACAAAAAAAACTCTGTGAAATCTGGATTTGTATGATTTTGGATTTGTTTACAACATGTGTAATGGATTTATTTTATCAAAGCCACATTATTTGAAGTATGTTTTGGACGGTGAACATAAACAGTAATTGATATTTGGGGCTCGTCACTATTATTGTAATTGATTGTGCCATGGGATATGTTACGGAGTGCAGTTGTATTAGTGTTTGTCTCACTGAGAAACATTACACAATGTTTCTCAGTTAAATGTCAATGTGTTTACAGACGACTGGTACTGAGAGTCACAAGGGGAAGATACAACGATCTGCACCCAATCTCCCCTCTCTCCTCTCTTTCCCTCCTCTCTTACCCTCACACATACCCCCACCACCACCACCACCACACACACACACACACACACACATACAATTTAATCTCCACCCAGGTCGGGCTGAAGAGGCCCCCTCTGCTGAAAAGAGCAGACATCTAAAAGTTTGTGACATATGTGACAGTAGTATTGATCCAGTGATCGTGACAATGGGGAGAGATGACAGCATTCCAGCCACAGAAGATAGCTCTGGGACGTTCCCAGTTTGGTATGTGTCATGTCCTATTGTTGTCATGGTCACACATACAGTATCAACATGATGCAGAGGTCCTAGCGTACGTAAACAGCGCCGGTAAAAACAGTCCTGGTTTTAACTGGCACGGGTTTAAGGTAGGAGAAATTACATGTTTTTTTTTAAAGGGAATTTATCTTAGATGTATTCTGAATTTTGTATTTAAAGGTTTAACGAAATGACTAAAATTACTATGGGCCCCCTGATTTCGACCCGAGTTAAGCGGGCCTAAATGGAACGTAATTCCCTTTTCATGCACTTTTATCTTGGTGTATTCTGACCTGGAACTTAACCATGATAACGCCATTCTCCATGCACTGTAATGTAATGTACAACTTGATAAGAGCTAGGTAAATGATTCATCCGTTTGGATAAGGGAATTGTAAATATAAATTAGATATCGATAGTTTTAGATATAGATAGTTTTAAATATATTTGACCTTATAAACGCTGGAGACAAATGTGAAACCAGTCATATGGCAGCAAACTGAAGCATATCAACTTATCAACATATCAACATATCAACATATCAACATATCAACGTATCAACGTATCAACGTATCAACGTATCAACATATCAACTTTCCCACAGTGAAATCAAATCAAACCAAATCAAATGGTATTTGTCACATACACATGGTTAGCAGATGTTATTAGTCACACACACATTGTTTGCAGATGTTATTGGTCACATACACATGGTTAGCAGATGCTATTGGTCACACACACATGGTTTGCAGATGTTATTGGTCACATACACATGGTTTGCAGATGTTATCGGTCACATACACATGGTTAGCAGATGTTATTGGTCACACACACATGGTTTGCAGATGTTATTGGTCACATACACATGGTTAGCAGATGTTATTGGTCACACACACATGGTTTGCAGATGTTATTGGTCACATACACATGGTTAGCAGATGTTATTGGTCACACACACATGGTTTGCAGATGTTATTGGTCACATACACATGGTTTGCAGATGTTATCGGTCACATACACATGGTTAGCAGATGTTATTGGTCACACACACATGGTTTGCAGATGTTATTGGTCACATACACATGGTTAGCAGATGTTATTGGTCACACACACATGGTTTGCAGATGTTATTGGTCACATACACATGGTTAGCAGATGTTATTGTGAGTGTAGAGAAATGCTACATGTAGCAAAATGAAGTCTATGAAACTCTGTCCCTGTCACGACTTCCACTGAAGGTGGTTCCTCTCCTTGTTCGGGCGGCACTCGGCGTCGCCGGTCTACTAGCCTTCGCCGATCCATTTTTCCTTTTCTGTTTGTTTTGTCTTTGGTTCTTTCACACCTGGTTTTCATTTGCTTTATTTCTGTGTGTATAATTACCCCTGTTGCCTGCTTAGGTTATTCGTTTCATGTTGTTCATTGAGGGTGTGCCTCAGTTATTTTCACTGTATATACCGATTGGGTATAAGTTTAAGGAGTGTTGTTTTTCCTCCTTCCATGAGTAACTGTGTTCTCTTTTGTCGTGGGTGTTTATTTTGGTATTGTACCTGACCCTATTGTTGTGGACTTGCCTATTAAAAGACGCTACTTGGACATCTCTGCTCTCCTGCGCTTGACTCTTTCACCTACCTCTAAATACAATATCGCAACAGTGCCATTATGAAGAATTTAAATTGTAAGGCCTTTTAACTTGTAGCAATGGGCACCCTCGAATATCTTAATTATAGGCTACTTTCTCTGTTTCTTATTTCTATCACGTTAAATATTAGTCACTATCAGTATGGAGCGTCAGTAGACCTTATAACAACACATACTCAACTGTCAATTCACTGTTTGTTCCCTTCAGTTGGTCCTGCCTTCATGATCATTCCATTTAATTACATTGCTTCCTCTTTAAACGTTGTTAAGGCCGTTTGGTTGTTGCTGAGGACCGTTAGTAACAGTTGATAATATCATTTTTTTAAGACATGTAGGCTAATTAAGTCGTTGAGCTGAGCGCAGACCAAGCCAAAACAGTTTTGAACCTGGCGCATGGCACAATACTCGACCATTGTTAGTGCAGGCAACCGACAAGGGTACTAGTGTACACTATTCTCCCTACTAATAATTCTATGTAGACTAATATTCCAACATTATCATGGGTTAAGGAACTGAATGTGTACATTTTCAGGATGAATCAAACCACTGTAGTTTCTACTCATCAATATATTTTGTGCATGAAAGCTTTCCAAACCCTGTTTTTTATGATTCATCAATCATACTTTCATAGTCCTAAAATTTGAATTAATTTACAAGATCAAAGTCTTTTTTTTAATCTACCAGTTGGTGCTGAAATGAAGATGAATATGAATATATTTAGATGGGATTCTTTCATTGATCCCTATATTCTGAACCTGTTCTCTCAATGTATAGTCTAGTCTGTTGATACAATTAGAATTAAAGGTACACCATATTTAAAGGGATAGCTTAAATAAATGTACCAAAGACAGTGTCACGCCCTGGTCTTAGTATTTTGTGTTTTCTTTATTATTTTGGTCAGGGTGTGACATGGGTTTATTATGTAGTGTGTTTTGTCTTGGGGTTTTTGTAGGTATTAGGATTATGGTATAGTGGGGTTATCTAGAAAAGTCTATGGTTGCCTGAAGTGGTTCTCAATCAGAGGCAGGTGTTTATCGTTGTCTCTGATTGGGAACCATATTTAGGCAGCCATATTCTTTGAGTGTTTTGTGGGTGATTGTTCCTGTCTCTGTGTTTGTTTGCACCAGATAGGCTGTTTATAGGGTTTTTCACGGTTATTGTTTTTGTATACTGTTCGTGTTCTCATCTTTATTAAAGATGTATACGAATAACCACGCTGCATTTTGGTCCGATCCCTGCTAAACCTCCTCTTCAGAGGAAGAGGAAGAAGAAAACTGTAACAGACAGTACAGTATGAAGATAGTTTAAAACTGCTTCTCCAGTAGAAATCACAGATCAATCCTCGATGTCATGGCGATATTGGCTAGCTAAACTCATACATATTAACATGTCATTGGATCTAACTAGTGGTGTGAAAAGTATCCAATTGTCATACTTTAGTAAAATGAAAGATACTTTAATTGAAAGTTACTCAAGTATAAGTGAAGGTCACCTAGTAAAATAATACTTGGGGTAAAAGTATATGGTTTTAAATATACTTAAGTATCAGAAGTAGAAGTATACATTTCAAATCTCTTATTTTAGGCAAAGCAGACAGCACCGTTTTCTAGTTTTTTTTAAATGTACGGTTAGCCAGGGAGCACAGTTCAATATTCAGACATTATTTACAAAAGATGCATGTGTGTGTTTAGTGAGTCCGCCAGACCATAGGTAGTAGGGATGGCCACGTGTTCTCTTGATAAGTGAGTGAATTTCACAAATGTCCTGTCCTGTTAAGCATTCAAAACATAACAAGTACTTTTGGGTGTCAGGGAAAATGTATCTCGGGAAAAGTACATTATTTTCTTTAGGAATGTAGTGAAGTAAAAGTAGTCAAAAATATAGTACAGATACCCCCCAAAAAAAAAAAAGTGACTTAAGTAGTACTTTAAAATATTTTTACTTAAGTACTTTACACCACTGGGTCCAAGGGTTTCACTTCTCTAAATGACTTTTCTAACCCCAAACCCTGGCCTTGTCTGTTTGGTCTGTTTTGCAAAAGTTCCAGAAAGTCTTACCATGTTGTGTCTCTGGGTTTAGAAACTATGTGAATGTACTGAAAACCCAAGACAAAATATGTTGGCTCAGCAAGTGGGAGGGTTTTCAGAAACTGAAATTTATTTGAAGTGCGTGCAAAAAAAAAGTGGGGACCATGAATGCAAAGCCCATTACGCACCTTCATAAGTCTAAATATAAACTATTGAGAAGCTTGTCAGAAAGGCATGTGTAAGAAATGCAGAATTTAGTCAGGGGGGTATATTTAGTCAGGGGGGTATATTTTGTCAGGGGGTATATTTAGTCAGGGGGTATATTTAGTCAGGGGGTATATTTAGTCAGGGGGTATATTTAGTCAGGGGGGTATATTTAGTCAGGGGGTATATTTAGTCAGGGGGTATATTTAGTCAGGGGGAAAGGTATATTTTATCCACCCACACTCTCAGGGATACAATCTGTTCCTTGTATCTCACAACAACAACAACAACAAAAATCAATGTTTATGGAAATACAGACCCAGTCATCATCAGCCAGGTCTATAAGAGGTGTGCTAAATAAGAGACATACATCAGCCATTACTTCTATGGTACAGTAGAGACTTGCTGAGAACCTATAAGAGGTGTGCTAAATAAGAGACATACATCAGCCAGGTCTATAAGAGGTGTGCTAAATAAGAGACATACATCAGCCAGGTCTATAAAGAGGTGTGCTAAATAAGAGACATACATCAGCCAGGTCTATAAGAGGTGTGCTAAATAAGAGACATACATCAGCCAGGACTATAAGAGGTGTGCTAAATAAGAGACATACATCAGCCATTACTTCTATGGTACAGTAGAGACTTGCTGAGAACCTATAAGAGGTGTGCTAAATAAGAGACATACATCAGCCAGGTCTATAAAGAGGTGTGCTAAATAAGAGACATACATCAGCCAGGTCTATAAGAGGTGTGCTAAATAAGAAATACAAGAGGTCTATACATCAGCCAGGTCTATAAGAGGTGTGCTAAATAAGAGACATACATCAGCCATTACTTCTATGGTACAGTAGAGACTTGCTGAGAACCTATAAGAGGTGTGCTAAATAAGAGACATACATCAGCCAGGTCTATAAAGAGGTGTGCTAAATAAGAGACATACATCAGCCAGGACTATAAGAGGTGTGCTAAATAAGAGACATACATCAGCCAGGACTATAAGAGGTGTGCTACATAAGAGACATACATCAGCCAGGTCTATAAGAGGTGTGCTAAATAAGAGACATACATCAGCCATTACTTCTATGGTACAGTAGAGACTTGCTGAGAACCATTGATTTAATGCCTGAATGGATTGTGTAAAATAACTTCATTTAGGACCAAACTGGGAGAGAATAAGAGAATAGGGCTCTAATTGTATTCTCAGAGGATATTGGTCTGGAGCAGACTTTGGCTGGTACCAAAACTGGCACCCTATTCCCTTTATAGTGCACTACTTTTGACCAAGGCCCATAGGTCCCTGGTCAAAAGTAGTGCACTACATCCTATGGGCCCTGGTCACAAGTAGTGCACTACATCCTATGGGCCCTGGTCACAAGTAGTGCACTACATCCTATGGGCCCTGGTCAAAAGTAGTGCACTACATATGGACTAGGGTGCAATTTTGGGGGGGATTCATACTAAAAGGCAGTCTGGTTTTAAGATTAGTGACATTTATCACTTGTGAGAGAAGATGGTATAATTAGCTTGCCAGTCTACTTTAGGCTGTGGTAGTGCTCAGCAGAAAGAAGGATGGACTGCATGCCGAAGCACCTGACAGCCAGTCGATAATGTGGCATTTAACGTCATAAATTATTCTAAAGCCAATTATATCAAAATGGACACTGCGCTCTCCAGAAATAACTTTATTCCCTATCATTTCCCCTCTAACAGCAGGCGTAGATTTCATTCTTTTTTTCTACATACGGCACTAATAAAGTCATATGGTGAAACCATGATAATTAGGGATAGGATTTATACAGTAATTGTCATTATGTGAATTTGTACAGTCGATACATTATTTCTTTGTCACGTTTTTTTTTTCTCATCAATTTCTTTATATAAATTGGAAAATGTCAAAACACATATTGTTCATATGGGCTGAAACGTATTTTATTTTTTCATCCAAATGAAATCTCTCAATCTCTTCTCATGTCCGGTCATAAAACAAAAACGCTTCTCCACCTCATAAAGAATGTGAGTCAGTAATTTAACGAGAATAGCAGTAATATATATCAGATATGTATCTCATTCTTCCGGGAGGCCTTGAGAGGCAGGGTCAAGCTGCCTGGTAATATATAGAATAGACTGTGATGTCTGAAGGTCGTGTCAGTTCTCTTGGATCCTGTAACTCATCCTTCGGGGAGGCCTTGAGAGGTCAAGCTGAGTGTTAGTATATAGAGTAGACTGTGTCTCCCGTGTGGCGCAGCGGTCTAAGGCACTGCATCTCAATGATAGAGGCGTCACTACAGAGCCTGGTTAGATCCCGGGCTGTAACACAACCAGCCGTGATCGGGGGTCCCATAGGGCGTTGCACAATTGGCCCAGCGTCGTCCGAGTTAGGGGAGGGTTTGGCAGGGGCAGGCCGTCATTGTAAATAAGTATTTGTTCTTAACTGACTTGCCTAGTTTAATAAAGGTTAAATAAGAAGGTCGTGTCAGTTCTCCTCTACATAATGCATAATGATCCTGCACCTCAGACTGACTCCAATCTCCTGATCCTGAACTTTGGGGATGAACATTTTACTAAGGAAATCATCCGCCATGTGGCACTTCTATCAACCCACCAATGTGCTACTGACAGGCGTGAATCATAGTAAATAATATCTTGCAAATTATAAAGCATGTTTTACCACTATGGGGTGAGGGATAAATGTTGTTGGATACATACCGCCAGCTGTTTGCAGTTATGGCTAGTTTGTTTTTTAGCAGAGTAGTAAGTAGTAAAATGGAATGTTCTGTTTTAGAGGATTGGGTGTGGAGTACTATTAAACAACTAGGAAGTAGAGTAACTGGTGCCTTCTGGGGGCTTGTCAACGTACTGCTGTAATCAATCTAGCATATTCTCAGAATATAATAAAGTTGAGTCCTCGTACTGAATAATCTTGTTGGGAACATGGCATTTTTACCATGAAACCAAAGACCCTGAACATTGACTGTACAATATAGTCAATACAGTATGGTACACTATCAAGAGGTCCAAATGCAACATGGTAAATCGCCTATACCTTGTTCTCAAGGTAGTCATCTCTGTAATATTGGATATGATGAATGTGTAATATGTTGCATTATATCGAACTGTAGTTAGTGTATTATGGTTATATCTAACTGTAGTTACTGTATTATGGTTATATTTAACTGTAGTTACTGTATTATGGTTATATCTAACTGTAGTTACTGTATTATGGTTATATCTAACTGTAGTTAGTGTATTATGGTTATATCTAACTGTAGTTACTGTATTATGGTTATATTTAACTGTAGTTACTGTATTATGGTTATATCTAACTGTAGTTACTGTATTATGGTTATATCTAACTGTAGTTACTGTATTATGGTTATATCTAACTTTAGTTACTGTATTATGGTTATATCTAACTTTAGTTACTGTATTATGGTTATATCTAACTTTAGTTACTGTATTATGGTTATATCTAACTTTAGTTACTGTATTATGGTTATATCTAACTGTAGTTAGTGTATTATGGTTATATCTAACTGTAGTTACTGTATTATGGTTATATCTAATTGTAGGTACTGTATTATGGTTATATCTAACTGTAGTTACTGTATTATGGTTATATCTAACTTTAGTTACTGTATTATGGTTATATCTAACTGTAGTTACTGTATTATGGTTATATCTAACTTTAGTTACTGTATTATGGTTATATCTAACTTTAGTTACTGTATTATGGTTATATCTAACTGTAGTTAGTGTATTATGGTTATATCTAACTGTAGTTAGTGTATTATGGTTATATCTAACTGTAGTTACTGTATTATGGTTATATCTAATTGTAGTTACTGTATTATGGTTATATCTAACTTTAGTTACTGTATTATGGTTATATCTAACTGTAGTTACTGTATTATGGTTATATCTAACTGTAGTTACTGTATTATGGTTATATCTAACTTTAGTTACTGTATTATGGTTATATCTAACTTTAGTTACTGTATTATGGTTATATCTAACTTTAGTTACTGTATTATGGTTATATCTAACTGTAGTTACTGTATTATGGTTATATCTAACTTTAGTTACTGTATTATGGTTATATCTAACTTTAGTTACTGTATTATGGTTATATCTAACTTTAGTTACTGTATAGTAACTGAAAGAGACAGAAATCATGTCGCGATTGACAGCATGGCCAATATTGAATGTTTATCCTTTTAAATTTGGAAAAGAGACCCTTAAACTCACACATCCCCTCCACTGAATAGCAGGCTAGTGATGTATTTGCAATGCTTGCAGTTAGCCACTGTTTCCTTCCAAACCACTCACTATTGAATTTGCCATTTCCAACTTGTTGTGTAAATGTTTATGTCCAATGGCCGATGAGCACCGATGCGTTTCATCTATAATTTCTCTTCATCGTATCTCTTCATACGACACGGATTGAACAGGATTTGCCAGTAGATTGTCGAATTGATTCATGATGAAGAAGATTTTGAAAGTATGATGTCCAGTCAAAGCTACTGTAGATATAACTTGATTTAACGTCATGTTATGCTTATATGTAACTGTAGTTACCGTATATGCTGATATCTAACTGTAGTTAGTGTATTATGGTTATATCTAACTGTAGTTACTGTATTATGGTTATATCTAACTTTAGTTACTGTATTATGGTTATATTTAACTTTAGTTACTGTATTATGGTTATATCTAACTGTAGTTACTGTATTATGGTTATATTTAACTGTAGTTACTGTATTATGGTTATATCTAACTGTAGTTACTGTATTATGGTTATATCTAACTGTAGTTAGTGTATTATGGTTATATCTAACTGTAGTTACTGTATTATGGTTATATTTAACTGTAGTTACTGTATTATGGTTATATCTAACTGTAGTTACTGTATTATGGTTATATCTAACTGTAGTTACTGTATTATGGTTATATCTAACTTTAGTTACTGTATTATGGTTATATCTAACTGTAGTTACTGTATTATGGTTATATCTAACTGTAGTTACTGTATTATGGTTATATCTAACTGTAGTTACTGTATTATGGTTATATCTAACTGTAGTTACTGTATTATGGTTATATCTAACTGTAGTTACTGTATTATGGTTATATCTAACTTTAGTTACTGTATTATGGTTATATCTAACTTTAGTTACTGTATTATGGTTATATCTAACTTTAGTTACTGTATTATGGTTATATCTAACTTTAGTTACTGTATTATGGTTATATCTAACTTTAGTTACTGTATTATGGTTATATCTAACTTTAGTTACTGTATTATGGTTATATCTAACTTTAGTTACTATATTATGGTTATATCTAACTTTAGTTACTGTATTATGGTTATATCTAACTTTAGTTACTGTATAGTAACTGAAAGAGACAGAAATCATGTCGCGATTGACAGCATGGCCAATATTGAATGTTTATCCTTTTAAATTTGGAAAAGAGACCCTTAAACCCACACATCCCCTCCACTGAATAGCAGGCTAGTGATGTATTTGCAATGCTTGCAGTTAGCCACTGTTTCCTTCCAAACCACTCACTATTGAATTTGCCATTTCCAACTTGTTGTGTAAATGTTTATGTCCAATGGCCGATGAGCACCGATGCGTTTCATCTATAATTTCTCTTCATCGTATCTCTTCATACGACACGGATTGAACAGGATTTGCCAGTAGATTGTCGAATTGATTCGTGATGAAGAAGATTTTGAAAGTATGATGTCCAGTCAAAGCTACTGTAGATATAACTTGATTTAACGTCATGTTATGCTTATATGTAACTGTAGTTACCGTATATGCTGATATCTAACTGTAGTTAGTGTATTATGGTTATATCTAACTGTAGTTACTGTATTATGGTTATATCTAACTTTAGTTACTGTATTATGGTTATATTTAACTTTAGTTACTGTATTATGGTTATATTTAACTTTAGTTACTGTATTATGGTTATATTTAACTGTAGTTACTGTATTATGGTTATATCTAACTGTAGTTACTGTATTATGGTTATATCTAACTGTAGTTACTGTATTATGGTTATATCTAACTGTATTATGGTTATATCTAACTGTAGTTACTGTATTATGGTCATATCTAACTGTAGTTACTGTATTATGGTTATATCTAACTGTAGTTACTGTATTATGGTTATATCTAACTGTAGTTACTGTATTATGGTTATATCTAATTGTAGTTACTGTATTATGGTTATATTCAACTGTAGTCACTGTATATAGTTATATCTATCTGTAATTAATGTATATGCTTAATGTACACCTTTTAGGGTTGATATTTTGTCTTTGAAGCAGTGTAACATCCCCCCCCAGGACACAGTGATTCGAACATTGACATAGACATAGCCGAGAGCTTTGATTTATGCATGCAAGCACTGAAACAAAGGAGTGGAAAATGTTGACCTTTCCAGATAACAGAAAAAGGCTTGAGGGCCTTGTGAAGGAGCAGCAGGGCTTTCCCTTACATTAGGGATCAAATGTTAATCTGTTACTGTTTGTACCCCAGAAAATGTACCAGTTGAAATAGGAACTGAATCACTTTGTTGTCTTTCTTTCCTACACCTGTATGCTAAAAAAAAATTTTTTCATGTATACTAAACCTTATTTTTCATGAATGCTAACCCTTTAATGTTTGCACGCATGGTTATAATATTATATAAGAAGAAAAGGAAGGATTAGTGATATTAGAAGTGATCAAAATTATATTATAAACTGGGTGGTTTGATCCCTGAATTCTGATTGGCTGAAAGCCGTGGTATATCACAGCTATGACAAAACATGTATTTTTACTGCTCTAATTACATTGGTAACCTGTTTATAATAGCTATAAGGCACCTTTTGGGGGTTTGTGGTATATTGCCAATATATCACGGCTGTAAGGGATTTCCTCCTCTTCTTCCGAAGAGGAGAGGCGAGAAGGATCGGAGGACCAATATGCGGCGTGGTAAGTGTCCATGGTTCTTTTAATACGAAATAGTACACATGAACAACTGAATACAAAAACAAGAAACGTGGAATGAACGAAACCCAAAACAGTACCGTGTGGTGAACAACACAGACACGGAAACAAACACCCACAAACACACAGTGAAACCCAGGCTACCTAAGTATGATTCTCAATCAGAGACAACTAATGACAACTGCCTCTGATTGAGAACCATACTAGGCCGAAACATAGAAATCCCCAAATCATAGAAAAACAAACATAGATTGCCCACCCCAACTCACGCCCTGACCATACTAAATAATGACAAAACAAAGGAAATAAAGGTCAGAACGTGACAACGGCTAAGGGCTGCATCCAGGCACGCCATTTTGTCTCATGCGTAAGAACAGTGAATTATTGGCCATATACCACACCCCCTCGGGCCTTATCGCTTAAATATAATTGTACTTTACCATTTTTTTTACTGACGTTGGGTTTATTTAAAACGTTTTGAAATGGTTGCAAGATCCACTACTGTACCGGTCCTGTATTGTCTAATATTTCTGCATGTGTGCAACCAGGTCTGTGGAGTGAGAAACCTTCTGTTCTCATTCATTTCTCTATCAGAGAGGAACCTAATGCAAAATGAATGTAGCCCCTTGGCATAGAAGATAGAGGTACAGATCTAAAAGCCTTGGAACATCTGTGTAATAAAACATATGGCCCCCCCAACGATGTAGGCAATGTTCTCTTAGCCTTAAGTTAAGATGTCCAATGCAATATACCTTTGCCCTGAGGCTCTACTGTACCAGTCTGACTCTCAACATCTGTAAGCCCCCACCAGATCTACATGCATTGGGTCTTTGTTGTTGCAAATATTTTCTCAAACATTCAGCTTATTAGTGTGGAAACATTAACATTTAACCAACCATATTTCAATATTCGGATTTTGTAGCGAACATGTTTTTGGTGGTGTGGTTGTCTACTAATTGCATATAATCAGTTGCCATTATAAAGATAAGCAGACCTTTGTAATATTGAAGAACAATAATTTCAGACATTCAGAAGAGATAATGTGGTCTGACATGGCGGTTCCATAAAGGTCATATCTGTGGGCTTACGTGCGTTAGTAAAAAAAAAAATGTAAAAGACTAAAAGAACAAGAAATACCAGTCGAGTTGAAAACAACATCAGAGAAACAAGCTCCTCCATCCCTTTTCTGTTGTTTCATTCTGTTAATAGCCCTGTTGTTTCATTCTGTTAATAGCCCTGTTGTTTCATTCTGTTAATAGCCCTGTTGTTTCATTCTGTTAATAGCCCTGTTGTTTCATTCTGTTAATAGCCCTGTTGTTTCATTCTGTTAATAGCCCTGTTGTTTCATTCTGTTAATAGCCCTGTTGTTTCATTCTGTTAATAGCCCTGTTGTTTCATTCTGTTAATAGCCCTGTTGTTTCATTCTGTTAATAGCCCTGTTGTTTCATTCTGTTAATAGCCCTGTTGTTTCATTCTGTTAATAGCCCTGTTGTTTCATTCTGTTAATAGCCCTGTTGTTTCATTCTGTTAATAGCCCAAGGTAAAGATTTATCTGCTGTTGTTAATTTACTTCAGTTTCAAATAAAGCATCCAAGGTCACTTCTTCTCCTCTCTCCTTCTGCCGGCTGCCGGGCCCCACAGGATAACATTGTCATGTCTCTCTAATAGGCAGTACAGGGAATCATTAGTTCTGCTCAGCTTTCTGCCTGATAGGCTTTTCAGACCAATCATCAGTCTAACTACATCCCAAATTGCACCCTATTGCTTACCTAAGTGCACTACTTTTGCCCAGAGCTCAGGCTAAAGTAGGAAATAGGCTGCCGACACAGACAAAGCCACAGCCGTGGGCTTCCCTCCATCAGCCAGGCAGCCAGGCAGTATTGACACTGTCAGGGCAACGGCTTAATCAGGCAGGACACTCTGAAACATTGATTTGAGGAGCCTGGCGTAATGCTCTCCTTGTTTTATCCACAATGGTATTGATGCGCTAAGAGCCACCACTAGCTAGCTAGCTCACCTGCCACATTGTCATGGAAAGTGTGTGTGTGTGTGTGTGTGTGTGTGTGTGTGTGTGTGTGTGTGTGTGCGTGTGCTTGCGCAATCAACAGCCCCTCCGGTCCCCTCTCCTCTCGAGCCTCGGAGGTGTCAGATGGTAAATATTATTGGCATGCTGACAGTCCCCCGCCAAGCAGGGGTGTGTAAATACGTTAATAAACAACATGATGGGCCCACTTCATCCCAAGGTGAGAACGCGGAGACTGTTTCATCAACCCTTATCCGCAGGCTGCACTGAGACAGCCAGGCCTCCCCTGTCCGATGATTTGTCTGGCAATCGTAAAGTGCCTTGTGTCAACAGGGAGTGGAGGCTTTGTCCCAAATGGCAGCCTGTTTACTTTACGGGCTTTGTAGAACACTAAATAGGGTGCCTTTTGAGACGCAAACAGGGGAGAGTTTATATAGGACAGTGTTTGGTCTCTGCTGTGGTAGAGGTCAACAACGATCACATCCAAATGTACAGTACAGTATATAGCCTAAATCAGAAGACTGTACTGTATTCTTAAAATGTGTAAATGGGGTTGATCCTTCATGTGTAAATGGGGTTGATCCTTCATGTGTAAATGGGGTTGATCCTTCATGTGTAAATGGGGTTGATCCTTCATGTGTAAATGTGTTGATCCTTCATGTGTAAATGGGGTTGATGCTTCATGTGTAAATTGAATTATTATGTATAATTCCTTCAACAACAGAAAATCTGATCACCAATGACAAAATGTCATAGAACACAATACAGCAGTTGTTTTAATTTGTGAAAAATACAAAACTAAATCATGTGCAAGATATTTACAATAATTTTGTAAAATACAATATACTGTATTTAGCATTCAGTATTGTACCTATGACACAGTCAGACATATTAAACTTAGCACTTGTCAGTGTCCACAAATCAATGTGCTAAAATATACAAACAAAACAAACTAGACGTCCAATGCCAAAACTCCCTCTTCACCCACAGTCTACTGTGTACACACAATAGGAATAATCCAACAAAGCTTTTTTGTTGACTTCTTGAAAGGACCATTGAAATGACAAAGAAGAGCAGTATGTTTTATCTCAAAGTTAACACTAAATGGTTAATTTGTTAGTTTAAGACTTTTATTCCTTATCATTACTTGCTAACATGCTAATCATCTTAATCTCCAGGGAATCTGTATATTCCCAATAATATTTTACAATTAAATGTCTTTAAAAATAAATGTGCATGTTTTGATGCGAATGTCATGAGAGGAATATGTTATTTATTAAATTTGAACACTAAACTGGCAAGATGTATCTAGATGTATCTAGATGTATCTACTGAAAATCAGGTGGTACAAAGTTTCACATTTATGTATAAACAGTTATAAATAACTATCTCCTCTGGTAATATCAATTTACATGCCCTGTTTTATATGTAATTCCTATCTTGTTAAGCCACTCTTCGCTACAGTGGATCTTTATCCTGAGTCCTCCTCCGACGTAAACACTGCCTAGCACATTGCTGGCACAGAGCCATGGAAAGCTTGAATGTTCTCCATTCCAGCAAAATCCCACATACTTTCTTTCTTCTTTCAGTCTTTCTGCAGATTACCAACTTTTATTGGCTCCATTGGAGGCATGTAGTTACATTGGAGTCTCTGTATGCTTTGACACGCTAGTGTTGTTCTGGCCCTCACGGATCTCTCTTCACCACTGTCCACTTGGATGGTTAGGGGAGAAACAAGGGATCATGTTGAAGGTATTTCTAAATGGTTTGGGGAGAAACAAGGGATCATGTTGAAGGTATTTCTAAATGGTTTGGGGAGAAACAAGGGATCATGTTGAAGATATTTCTAAATGGTTAGGGGAGAAACAAGGGATCATGTTGAAGGTATTTCTAAATGGTTTGGGGAGAAACAAGGGATCATGTTGAAGATATTTCTAAATGGTTTGGGGAGAAACAAGGGATCATGTTGAAGGTATTTCTAAATGGTTTGGGGAGAAACAAGGGATCATGTTGAAGGTATTTCTAAATGGTTTGGGGAGAAACAAGGGATCATGTTGAAGATATTTCTAAATGGTTTGGGGAGAAACAAGGGATCATGTTGAAGGTATTTCTAAATGGTTAGGGGAGAAACAAGGGATCATGTTGAAGGTATTTCTAAATGGTTTGGGGAGAAACAAGGGATCATGTTGAAGGTATTTCTAAATGGTTTGGGGAGAAACAAGGGATCATGTTGAAGATATTTCTAAATGGTTAGGGGAGAAACAAGGGATCATGTTGAAGATATTTCTAAATGGTTAGGGGAGAAACAAGGGATCATGTTGAAGGTATTTCTAAATGGTTTGGGGAGAAACAAGGGATCATGTTGAAGATATTTCTAAATGGTTAGGGGAGAAACAAGGGATCATGTTGAAGATATTTCTAAATGGTTAGGGGAGAAACAAGGGATCATGTTGAAGGTATTTCTAAATGGTTTGGGGAGAAACAAGGGATCATGTTGAAGGTATTTCTAAATGGTTTGGGGAGAAACAAGGGATCATGTTGAAGATATTTCTAAATGGTTAGGGGAGAAACAAGGGATCATGTTGAAGGTATTTCTAAATGGTTTGGGGAGAAACAAGGGATCATGTTGAGGTGTTTCAGAGTATAACTACACCTGTAACATTCTTCTTCTACTGTCTGAGTACAGCGTGGGGACTGGTCTTCTACTGTCTGAGTACAGCGTGGGGACTGGTCTTCTACTGTCTGAGTACAGCGTGGGGACTGGTCTTCTACTGTCTGAGTACAGCGTGGGGACTGGTCTTCTACTGTCTGAGTACAGCGTGGGGACTGGTCTTCTACTGTCTGAGTACAGCGTGGGGACTGGTCTTCTACTGTCTGAGTACAGCGTGGGGACTGGTCTTCTACTGTCTGAGTACAGCGTGGGGACTGGTCTTCTACTGTCTGAGTACAGCGTGGGGACTGGTCTTCTACTGTCTGAGTACAGCGTGGGGACTGGTCTTCTACTGTCTGAGTACAGCGTGGGGACTGGTCTTCTACTGTCTGAGTACAGCGTGGGGACTGGTCTTCTACTGTCTGAGTACAGCGTGGGGACTGGTCTTCTACTGTCTGAGTACAGCGTGGGGACTGGTCTTCTACTGTCTGAGTACAGCGTGGGGACTGGTCTTCTACTGTCTGAGTACAGCGTGGGGACTGGTCTTCTACTGTCTGAGTACAGCGTTGGGACTGGTCTTCTACTGTCTGAGTACAGCGTGGGGACTGGTCTTCTACTGTCTGAGTACAGCGTTGGGACTGGTCTTCTACTGTCTGAGTACAGCGTGGGGACTGGTCTTCTACTGTCTGAGTACAGAGTTGGGACTGGTCTTCTACTGTCTGAGTACAGCGTTGGGACTGGTCTTCTACTGTCTGAGTACAGCGTGGGGACTGGTCTTCTACTGTCTGAGTACAGAGTTGGGACTGGTCTTCTACTGTCTGAGTACAGAGTTGGGACTGGTCTTCTACTGTCTGAGTACAGCGTGGGGACTGGTCTTCTACTGTCTGAGTACAGCGTGGGGACTGGTCTTCTACTGTCTGAGTACAGAGTTGGGACTGGTCTTCTACTGTCTGAGTACAGCGTGGGGACTGGTCTTCTACTGTCTGAGTACAGCGTGGGGACTGGTCTTCTACTGTCTGAGTACAGCGTGGGGACTGGTCTTCTACTGTCTGAGTACAGCGTGGGGACTGGTCTTCTACTGTCTGAGTACAGCGTGGGGACTGGTCTTCTACTGTCTGAGTACAGCGTGGGGACTGGTCTTCTACTGTCTGAGTACAGAGTTGGGACTGGTCTTCTACTGTCTGAGTACAGCGTGGGGACTGGTCTTCTACTGTCTGAGTACAGAGTTGGGACTGGTCTTCTACTGTCTGAGTACAGAGTTGGGACTGGTCTTCTACTGTCTGAGTACAGAGTTGGGACTGGTCTTCTACTGTCTGAGTACAGAGTTGGGACTGGTCTTCTACTGTCTGAGTACAGAGTTGGGACTGGTCTTCTACTGTCTGAGTACAGAGTTGGGACTGGTCTTCTACTGTCTGAGTACAGAGTTGGGACTGGTCTTCTACTGTCTGAGTACAGAGTTGGGACTGGTCTTCTACTGTCTGAGTACAGAGTTGGGACTGGTCTTCTACTGTCTGAGTACAGCGTTGGGACTGGTCTTCTACTGTCTGAGTACAGCGTGGGGACTGGTCTTCTACTGTCTGAGTACAGCGTGGGGACTGGTCTTCTACTGTCTGAGTACAGCGTGGGGACTGGTCTTCTACTGTCTGAGTACAGCGTGGGGACTGGTCTTCTACTGTCTGAGTACAGCGTGGGGACTGGTCTTCTACTGTCTGAGTACAGCGTGGGGACTGGTCTTCTACTGTCTGAGTACAGCGTGGGGACTGGTCTTCTACTGTCTGAGTACAGCGTGGGGACTGGTCTTCTACTGTCTGAGTACAGCGTGGGGACTGGTCTTCTACTGTCTGAGTACAGCGTGGGGACTGGTCTTCTACTGTCTGAGTACAGCGTGGGGACTGGTCTTCTACTGTCTGAGTACAGCGTGGGGACTGGTCTTCTACTGTCTGAGTACAGCGTTGGGACTGGTCTTCTACTGTCTGAGTACAGCGTGGGGACTGGTCTTCTACTGTCTGAGTACAGCGTTGGGACTGGTCTTCTACTGTCTGAGTACAGCGTGGGGACTGGTCTTCTACTGTCTGAGTACAGAGTTGGGACTGGTCTTCTACTGTCTGAGTACAGCGTTGGGACTGGTCTTCTACTGTCTGAGTACAGCGTGGGGACTGGTCTTCTACTGTCTGAGTACAGAGTTGGGACTGGTCTTCTACTGTCTGAGTACAGAGTTGGGACTGGTCTTCTACTGTCTGAGTACAGCGTGGGGACTGGTCTTCTACTGTCTGAGTACAGCGTGGGGACTGGTCTTCTACTGTCTGAGTACAGAGTTGGGACTGGTCTTCTACTGTCTGAGTACAGCGTGGGGACTGGTCTTCTACTGTCTGAGTACAGCGTGGGGACTGGTCTTCTACTGTCTGAGTACAGCGTGGGGACTGGTCTTCTACTGTCTGAGTACAGCGTGGGGACTGGTCTTCTACTGTCTGAGTACAGCGTGGGGACTGGTCTTCTACTGTCTGAGTACAGCGTGGGGACTGGTCTTCTACTGTCTGAGTACAGAGTTGGGACTGGTCTTCTACTGTCTGAGTACAGCGTGGGGACTGGTCTTCTACTGTCTGAGTACAGAGTTGGGACTGGTCTTCTACTGTCTGAGTACAGAGTTGGGACTGGTCTTCTACTGTCTGAGTACAGAGTTGGGACTGGTCTTCTACTGTCTGAGTACAGAGTTGGGACTGGTCTTCTACTGTCTGAGTACAGAGTTGGGACTGGTCTTCTACTGTCTGAGTACAGAGTTGGGACTGGTCTTCTACTGTCTGAGTACAGAGTTGGGACTGGTCTTCTACTGTCTGAGTACAGAGTTGGGACTGGTCTTCTACTGTCTGAGTACAGAGTTGGGACTGGTCTTCTACTGTCTGAGTACAGCGTTGGGACTGGTCTTCTACTGTCTGAGTACAGCGTGGGGACTGGTCTTCTACTGTCTGAGTACAGCGTGGGGACTGGTCTTCTACTGTCTGAGTACAGCGTGGGGACTGGTCTTCTACTGTCTGAGTACAACGTTGGGACTGGTCTTCTACTGTCTGAGTACAGAGTTGGGACTGGTCTTCTACTGTCTGAGTACAGCGTGGGGACTGGTCTTCTACTGTCTGAGTACAGCGTGGGGACTGGTCTTCTACTGTCTGAGTACAACGTTGGGACTGGTCTTCTACTGTCTGAGTACAGAGTTGGGACTGGTCTTCTACTGTCTGAGTACAGAGTGGGGACTGGTCTTCTACTGTCTGAATACAGAGTTGGGACTGGTCTTCTATTGTCTGAGTACAGAGTTGGGACTGGTCTTCTACTGTCTGAGTACAACGTTGGGACTGGTCTTCTACTGTCTGAGTACAGCGTGGGGACTGGTCTTCTACTGTCTGAGTACAGAGCTGTGACTGGTCTTCTACTGTCTGAGTACAGAGCTGTGACTGGTCTTCGACTGTCTGGGTACAGCGCTGGGACTGGTCATGGAGAACATCCAAGCTTCTCCGGTGCCTCCATGCCAGGCCAGTGGTAGGCAGGCCAGCGCCAGGTAGGCCAGTGGTAGGCAGGCCAGTGCCAGGCAGGTAGGCAGGCCAGTGCCAGGCAGGCCAGTGCCAGGCAGGCCAGTGGCAGGCAGTGCTTATAGCCAAAGGAGGACCTGTCTACAGGTATAGATAGGTGCATTAGCTCTGGTCCAGGGCGTTAGTGAGAACTCCTCTACTGTACTAAGAGAGAGTTGCAATGGGACTGGAGCTACAGGTATTTATGCCCACTTGTGGCATGTGGCATGCTCGATCTTTCACCTCATCCTTGGTGATATGATGTTATCATCATTTTACAGTATATAACCCACCCTTTTGGTTTCAGGTAGGCCTATCAAAGTCAATAAGGTATTGATAGGGTTATATAGGTAGGGTTATACAGTATAACCTAATCGAATAGGCAAACCTATTAAGGTCATTAATATGTATCTTATTTGCTGCTCAGATTGCTAACGTTACTCAACATCCTCCAGTGTCTCCTCGGAAACAGCTCACATTTGGGTTATAGCAATGGCATTATAATGACAGGTCAAACGTGCCAAATGAATAGAGAATGTGTTTTTTAAATGTATTTCCAGTGTCATTCCATCCACATCACACATTGCCTATATATTTAACATTTGCAGGTTGTTTGGGATTTGATATACATACTGTCACTCAAACAAACTGGCCAATCGAAATAAGGCTGGGGCCAGTACAATACCATGTACCATTCTGACATGAACTCTGACTATCAACCACAAATATAGATGGTGATTTTACTCTCATCCCAATGACGGTCCACAAACGATCCGCTAAATAATATAATTGGTGTGGGACTGCGTTTAACAGAAAAGACCGTCATATCATATAGCATTGTTTTGTATTGAATCTTACCAGGTTTGCCAAAAACCCCATGGAAGCAGTATGACTATCCAATCCTGGATACATCGGTCGATACGTGTCAGTCTTGAAATGTCATTGTACAAATGACAGTCAACAGCGTATATATGGTTTTTATTGGCAAATAATCAGTCCAGTTTGATAACACTCTATTATAATGTTTCATCATATGTTATCTGGCATTGCGTTGCTTTGCTACTCTGACTGAAGCGACCCTCATTCTCCAAAATGGTTCAACTGATGGAGTCTGGTCACTATGGAACTGGCTGTGTAAACTACAGTGTTAGCATTAGTGACTGACTGCCTTGTACATCTGATTGACATCTGATTTTATTTAAATGTCTATTACTTCATTTACATATTCATATGTATTAAACATGTCAAGAAGCCTGTTGATATGATGTTACTGTAGCTACTGTACATACGCACCTTTCCATGAGGTTTATTATGCAGCATTGATGTTTTGATCATTCATTTATAAGTCCATAAATTGATGTAGCAACTAAGGATCCTAGCTTTAAATTGTTCTTCAGATTCCAGTTCCACTGGATCAGGGTGGAGTTCCATGCATTCTCTAGGTGGGTTCTAGCTGTTTTTGTGTTCTAGTTCCATGCGTTCTCTAGTTGGGTTCTAGCTGTTCTTGGGTTCTAGTTCCAGGTGTTCTGTAAGTGGGTTCTAGCTGTTCTTGTGTTCTAGTTCCAGGTGTTCTGTAGGTGGGTTCTAGCTGTTCTTGTGTTCTAGTTCCATGCGTTCTCTAGTTGGGATCTAGCTGTTCTTGGGTTCTAGTTCCAGGTGTTCTGTAAGTGGGTTCTAGCTGTTCTTGTGTTCTAGTTCCAGGTGTTCTGTAGGTGGGTTCTAGCTGTTCTTGTGTTCTAGTTCCAGGTGTTCTGTAGGTGGGTTCTAGCTGTTTTGGGGTTCTAGTTCCAGGTGTTCTGTAGGTGGGTTCTAGCTGTTCTTGGGCTCTAGTTCCAGGTGTTCTCCAGGTGGGTTGTACGGTAGGTCTCAACATTGGGTTCTGTAGTTCAGTATTCGCCCTCCACCTCTCTGATGGACGGGATGAGGTTGTTGGTGGATTTGTAAGGGTTCTGGTTAACCTGGTGGTTGACCTGGTGGTTGGCTGTGTGACTAGAGTGTGACTTCCTGGGGTAGGCTGCGTTCTCAGGCTCATCTATAAAGCATGTCTTTTCTGAGAAACAATGGGGGGGGGGAATCAAACAGTTAATGGTTTGTGGATGTTACTGGTTCCATTCCAAATGGCCCCCTGCTCCTTATGTAGTGCACTTCGTTTGACCAGTGCCCATAGGGGTCTGGTCAAAGGTAGTGCCCTATATAATATGGTGCCATTTGGGACGTAATCACTGTTTTCAAAGTGATTACTAGCTATTTCATTAGCATTCCAAATAAGTACGATTTACTCTGAATAAGACCCATTGCCTAACGTCAGCGAGTGAACAATGCAAGCTCTTTTTAATACAGTAGTTCGCCATGCTGTTGTATCGGTCAGTGGTCATGCAATGCAAATATCTCATATTGTGGCGTCAAATCAAATCAAAGTTTATTTGTCACATGCGCCGAATACAACAGTGAAATGCTTACTTACAGGCTCTAACCATTAGTGCGGGGAAAAAAGGTCAGAGAACAAAAAGAGAAACACTCAGTGCATACAGCTTACAGTAGTAATCTGGGGAAGTTGGAAATGGATCCATCATTTTTTGGGGGGGGGGGTTTAAAATTTTTACCCCCTTTTTTCTCCCCAATTTCATGGTATCCAATTGTTAGTAGCTACTATCTTGTCTCATCGCTACAACGCCCGTACGGGCTTGGGAGATACACAACCCAACCAAGCCACACTGCTTCCTAACACAGCGTGCATCCAACCCGGAAGCCAGCCGCACCAATGTGTCGGAGGAAACACCATGGGCCTCGGTTAGCGTGCACTGCGCCCTGCCCGCCACAGGAGTCTCTGGTGCGCGATGAGACAAGGATATCCCTACCGGCCAATCCCTCCCTAACCTAAATGACGCTGTGTGTCACCCCACGGACCTCCCGGTCGCGGCCGGTTATGGCAGAGCCTGGGCGCAAACCCAGAGTCTCTGGTGGCACAGATATTAGAATGATTTCAAACCTTGCACGCCCTTAACCACTGCGCCACCCGGGAGGCCCATGGACCCATCATTGATCAATACAGTTTTAGTCAAGGTTTGAAATCATTCTAATATCCTTTGTGTTTTATTATACGAGGGGATTCACTCTTTGGCTTGATGTAACCTGCCTTGTGAGGATCCAATTACAAATACAAGACAAGTTGACAATTGATTTGATATCCCGCACTGTATATAATAAATTATTCAATGACTTATTCAACAACATTCTCCTAACAAGAGCATTTTCACAGAAACATATGGTGGTTGATATGGAAAGATATAGAACGGTTGAAATCATTTACTCTAGTTTGTTTGAAGTATAATTTGTCTGAAAACAGATCAAAGTGGCATTAAACCACGTGGTGTGGTTGTATAAAAGGATCCATCCTGTCGTATTAAAGAGGGACTGATGATGAGCTTATAGCCATGCAGGTCTGGGATACTGTTGGGTGAGGCAGCTATATCAGAAACACCAGAAGTTTCTTTGCCCCCCCCCCGCCATCTTCTACTTCATGCATGTTCATTCATCACATCCATACCTTGGCCCATTCTATTCATCCTTGTTGCATTTTAGAGAAAGGAGCATAAACTATGTCAGACAAACAGCCGCCATGTAGTGTGGTAATATTTGAAATATAAAGTATATTATATATATATATAATATAAGATATATATATATATATATATATATATATATACATAATCGTAATAAGACTAAGCATTTAGTCTATTAAAATGTTTATCTGACTCCATAAAGATAATTAGCAATATACAAGAGACTATGGTTGAGTTACGGTAATAGGCAATGAAGACATGTCTGGGAATGGAATTCTAAATACAAGTGGGGGGGTGAGATCAACACAGGAGACATTACTCTGTAGAATGATGAGACAAATGGGGGGGGGTGAGATCAACACAGGAGACATTACTCTGTAGAATGATGAGACAAATGGGGGGGTGAGATCAACACAGGAGACATTACTCTGTAGAATGATGAGACAAATGGGGGGGTGAGATCAACACAGGAGACATTACTCTGTAGAATGATGAGACAAATGGGGGGGTGAGATCAACACAGGAGACATTACTCTGTAGAATGATGAGACAAATGGGGGGGTGAGATCAACACAGGAGACATTACTCTGTAGAATGATGAGACAAATGGGGGGGGAGAGATCAACACAGGAGACATTACTCTGTAGAATGATGAGACAAATGGGGGGGAGATCAACACAGGAGACATTACTCTGTAGAATGATGAGACAAATGGGGGGGAGAGATCAACACAGGAGACATTACTCTGTAGAATGATGAGACAAATGGGGGTGAGATCAACACAGGAGACATTACTCTGTAGAATGATGAGACAAATGGGGGGGTGAGATCAACACAGGAGACATTACTCTGTAGAATGATGAGACAAATGGGGGGGGGTGTTGGTGGGATCAACACAGAGACTGCTGAATTCCTAAGACAACACAGAAGTCATTCTTGCATGCAATTGATAAGAAGACTGACTTCGGGGGGGAATGGGCTGGCCTAGAACCGTACATGTTAAAACCACATGTCTAAAAACACTGGCTGGCTGGGATAGTAGACTGGACTGGGTACAATTCAGGTCCAAATTCTGCGGCATGCGTTATTTAAAAAAAATGTTCTACTAGCCTGGTTTGGAAAGTACTAGCAATCGGGCAAAGCAAGCTAGCTTAATAACTCGCATCCCTTCAAAAAGTTGCTCATGTTCTGAATATATCAAAGTGTACATGGTAACATGGTTTCAACTCATTTTGCTGCTTAAAATGGTATACATTGATGTTACAGCATGTACACTGCATGTGTATACATGTGCACATCAACTACAGCATGTACACTGCATGTGTATACACGTGTGCACATCAACTACAGCATGTACACTGCATGTGTATACATGTGCACATCAACTACAGCATGTACACTGCATGTGTACACACGTGTGCACATCAACTACAGCATGTACACTACATGTGTACACACGTGTGCACATCAACTACAGCATGTACACTGCATGTGTATACACGTGCACATCAACTACAGCATGTACACTGCATGTGTACACACGTGTGCACATCAACTACAGCATGTACACTGCATGTGTACACACGTGTGCACATCAACTGCAGCATGTACACTGCATGTGTACACACGTGTGCACATCAACTACAGCATGTACACTGCATGTGTATACACGTGTGCACATCAACTACAGCATGTACACTGCATGTGTACACACGTGTGCACATCAACTACAGCATGTACACTGCATGTGTACACACGTGTGCACATCAACTACAGCATGTACACTGCATGTGTACACACGTGTGCACATCAACTACAGCATGTACACCGCATGTGTACACACGTGTGCACATCAACTACAGCATGTACACTGCATGTGTACACACGTGCACATCAACTACAGAATGTCCATGCTTGTTTCCAAAGCATTCTGAGAGTTGTCCATGCTATGCACAATACTTATTTTTGATTTCGCTGTAAATATCCAAATATGTATGAAAAGCGTGCAAGTTCCATAACAAAATCTAATCTAATATTAGCATCTTTTTAAAAAGTGTGATTAAAAGAAATACAGGATAAACAAAAAACAAGCTTGGATGTCTATGTATAGTCTCACCCACAATACTAACCACAGTAGTATTCACTCAGCAACCTCAGTAAATGTTCAAGATATCCTGTAAACCCATACTTCAACTTTAGTATTCTCAAGGAGACCAAACACAAAATAATCATTATTAATAGTTCCTTGTTTATAGATCACATGAATTTTAATGTGTTATTCTGCATTATTTTCTGCTGTCATCGAGATCTGCCATTTTGACTTCTCTGTTTATAGAGCAATCGGTGAGAAAAAACACTAGATTATTTAGAAATGATAAGAAATGCAGAACTTCATAACAGGCAGTTCACTACTGGACAAATACAAACAGACACGTTCTCTATGTTCCAAATGGCATCCTTACTTTCTTTGTTGTGCACTACTTTTGACCAGAACACATAGGGCTCTGATCAAAAGTAGTGTACTAAATAGGAAATAGGGTTTGCCATTTGGGATGCAAACATCTTTAGAGGAATCACATACTTTTGTTTATCCCGTGAGTCCCTGCTCTTGGCGCGGTTGGTGCGGTTGGTGGTGGGGATAGAATGGACGGAGGAGCTCTTTTTGCTGGAGGAATGGGAGGAGTGGGAGCTATGGGTGAGGCTGGCCTGGGACTGACCCGCGTTGTGGTCAAACTGCATCAGGCAGAAGATCAGGTCTGATGGCACCAGCTCAAAACCATACGGTGGGTTGGTTATTACATATCTGGAGAGAGAGAGAGAGAGAGAGAGAGAGAGAGAGAGAGAGAGAGAGAGAGAGAGAGAGAGAGAGAGAGAGAGAGAGAGAGAGAGAGAGAGAGAGAGAGAGAGAGAGAGAGAGAGAGAGAGAGAGAAAATATATCTATTCATGTAGTCCTTAATATTAGCAGGCATGTCAGTTACAAACTAAATTCTTATTTACAATGTTAGCCGGGCAAATGTAGATACAGTAATCAATTTTTTTCGATTTTCGATTTATCCAAATGTATCAAAATGAGCCATCTACAGTTATTCTAGTGGACAATGTGTCGACAGTAACTCACCTCCTAACATACTCACCGTTTAGTGCATTGACTTGTATGACTTTGTGTGTTTAGATGGGCGTCCCTCAATCGGTAAATTCCGAAGCAAAGCATGTTGTATGTTTTTAACGCTTTACAAAACAAGTCACCGTAGCAACCACCATCCTGGAAGACAGAGAAGCAAAAAGTTTAACCTCTCTAGGCAAGGGGGTGGTATTTTCACGTCCGGATGAAAAGCGTGCCCAAAGTAAACTGCCTGCTACTCAGGCTCAGAAGCTAGGATATGCATATTATTAGTAGATTTGGATAGAAAACACTCTGACGGTTCTACAACTGTTTGAATCATGTCTGTGAGTATAGCAGAACTTATTTGGCAGGCAAAACCCTGAGGACAAACCATACAGGATTTCTTTTGTTGAGGGGACAGTGTTTTCAAATGAGTGTTCTATGTGGATCTAGATTTCTAAGACACTTAATTGCAGTTCCTATTGCTTCCACTAGATGTCAACAGTCTTTAGAAATTGGTTGATGTTTTTCCTTTGATTAATGAAGAAGTAGCCATTTCCTATCTGGGTGGATAGCTAAGTGTACTGTTGTGGTTGGGGGACGCGCAACCTGAAAGCTCGATCCACTCTGTTTTTATCTGCTATTAAATGCAGTTTATCCCGTCTTAAATGTTATCGATGATTTCCATAAAAAAACATACCTCAAGTTGGATTAGGAAAGTTGTTTGAAATGTTTGAATAAAGTTTACAGGTAACTTATTAGATAATGTGTAGTCATGTCGGGCAAGTTGGAACCGGTGTTTTTCAGAATCAAACGCGCCAAACAAATTGACATTTTGGAGATATAATGACGGAATTTATCGAACAAAAGGACCATTTGTGATGTTTACGGGACATATTGGAATGCCAACAGAAGAAGCTCTTAAAAGGTAAGGCATGAATTATATCGTTATTTGTGAGTTCTGTGTCGAGCCTGGTGGGTTGAAATATGATTGTCTGTGTTTGTTTGATGGGGTGCTGGGTGCTGTCCTAAGATAATAGCATGGTTTGCTTTCGCCATAAAGCCTTTTTTTCAAAATCTGACACAGTGGCTGGATTAACAAGAAGTAAAGCTTTAATTTGGTGTATTGCACTTGTGATTGTATGAAAGTTAAATATTTCTAATAATTTAATTTGGATGTGGCGCTCTGCCATGTCACCGGATGTTGTCAAATCAATCCCGTTAACGGGATTTAATCCCTAAGACGTTTTTAATGTTACGTTTTAGATTTTTTAACTCACAGCTTGTCCCTATATGATTCATATAAATTGTGAATAAAATGGAGTCTTGTGGAATTCCTGGAAACTACTGTAGATTTTTGTCCATCCACATTGACACACAGTAGCCTCTGAAAATGAGCCTCACATTTCATTACATACACTGGATCCACTTGATATGTATGGTTCAGCATACCACAGAGGCCAGGATATATCATTCAGCCTCCTCTTCAACCACAGAGGCCAGGATATATCATTCTGCCTCCTCTACAACCACAGAGGCCAGGATATATCATTCAGCCTCCTCTACAACCACAGAGGCCAGGATATATCATTCAGCCTCCTCTTCAACCACAGAGGCCAGGATATATCATTCTGCCTCCTCTACAACCACAGAGGCCAGGATATATCATTCAGCCTCCTCTTCAACCACAGAGGCCAGGATATATCATTCTGCCTCCTCTACAACCACAGAGGCTAGGATATATCATTCAGCCTCCTCTTCAACCACAGAGGCCAGGATATATCATTCTGCCTCCTCTACAACCACAGAGGCCAGGATATATCATTCAGCCTCCTCTACAACCACAGAGGCCAGGATGTATCATTCAGCCTCCTCTACAACCACAGAGGCCAGGATATATCATTCAGCCTCCTCTACAACCACAGAGGCCAGGATATATCATTCAGCCTCCTCTACAACCACAGAGGCCAGGATATATCATTCAGCCTCCTCTACAACCACAGAGGCCAGGATATATCATTCAGCCTCCTCTACAACCACAGAGGCCAGGATATATCATTCAGCCTCCTCTACAACCACAGAGGCCAGGATATATCATTCAGCCTCCTCTACAACCACAGAGGCCAGGATATATCATTCAGCCTCCTCTACAACCACAGAGGCCAGGATATATCATTCAGCCTCCTCTACAACCACAGAGGCCAGGATATATCATTCAGCCTCCTCTACAACCACAGAGGCCAGGATATATCATTCAGCCTCCTCTACAACCACAGAGGCCAGGATATATCATTCAGCCTCCTCTACATGCCTTGTTCTCCCCTACTGGCCTCAGTGAGTAAACAGCCCTGAAGGACTTTTCTGTACTGCAAGCAGAGGTGACAAAACACAACCAGTCACTTACCCCCAAGTCAGCGAAAGGCCCGTCGTACAAGGCTAACTGTGCAACACGACACCTGTCCCGGTTAGCGAGGGTCTGCGGCGTGCTGTAGCCTCCTCGTAATGCGTTCTCCTCCGCCAACAGACCCTCCAGCTCCGGGGTGGCCCCCCCTGTTACCAGCGTCCGGATCAGGGTGAGGATATTATCATTGAAGTATGTCTGAAACAATGAATGAGACAAGAGAGAGAGAGAGAGAGAGAGAGAGAGTGAGCAAGAGGGAGAGATTGTTAAGCATGAATCCATGACATGCAGCCAGCCATTTAGGCCTGAAGAAATTCCAATTACTGCAGGTTACTCTCTCTCTCTCTCTCTATCTCTCTCTCTCTCGCTCTCTCTCCCTCTACCGCCAGGCAGAGCCACAGTGACTTGT
The DNA here is from genome assembly GCF_018296145.1 of Oncorhynchus tshawytscha. Taxonomy (NCBI): domain Eukaryota; kingdom Metazoa; phylum Chordata; class Actinopteri; order Salmoniformes; family Salmonidae; genus Oncorhynchus; species Oncorhynchus tshawytscha. The sequence continues at coordinate 40,784,218 of NC_056453.1, forward strand.
TTCTACACATATTCATGCTGTTGAGGTACTCTTAGGACTGGTAAGAATGAAGGGTTTGGATAGAGAAGGGACAGTAGTGGTGGGGAGTATGTAACAACCCTGTGTTAGTTCATTACAACACTGTAGATTTAGTGAACATGTTCAGGTCTTCTTCTTTCTCTGGTCCGTCTGTCTGTCTGTCTGTCTGTCTGTCTGTCTGTCTGTCTGTCTGTCTGTCTGTCTGTCTGTCTGTCTCTGCCCGCACGCCCACCTGCCTGCCTGTCTGCCTGCCTGTCTGTCTGCCTGTCTGCCTGCCTGTCTGCCTGTCTGTCTGCCTGTCTGCCTGTCTTTGCTTGTTCTACACAGGAACATGTTCCCTGTCTGGGATGCTGTCAGGGCTCCAGAGTAGAATGACGGATGAGCCTTGTCTATTAGGTAACATGACCTTTGTCTACACCGAAACACACTTAAAGGCAGCTTCTGTTCCAGCCTCAGTCAAAGTGAAAGACAGACAGATGAAGCCATCGTACCAGGTAAAGTGCCAGGCTTTCTTGTATGTCATCCTGGAGTCTTTTTGTTTTTTTAACCACGGGGACATAACATTTTATTGTCCCAATGGGATTCCATTAAGACCTTTCTTGGTTTGATGATGTCTGTGTAGAGACCTTTTAGTCAGTAACATCAGTAACACTTGAAGGTACACATATTAGACACAAATTGGTGGATTATAAGTGTGTATATAAGTAGCTTATAAGGCCTTTATTAGGTCTTATAAGGGTGTATATAAGTAGCTTATAAGGCCTTTATTAGGTCTTATAAGGGTGTATATATGTAGCTTATAAGGCCTTTATTAGGTCTTATAAACCATCTATTAGTGTTCAAACATAAGTCATGTCTATTACTGGTCAGTCCTTAATAACCTCATTGTTAGTTACAATACATGCTTATTACTAGTTAATAAAGAGCGAGTTACACAAGAAACAGGCTGTTAGTAAGCTGTCTCAATGTGGGGTTAATAAGGGCATAGTACCACTATATGTGTTCCCTGGTCTAAATTGTGACCATATGTTTACTTGCCAAACTTTTTTTCCAGAAATGACGTCATTGGACAGAAAGGGGCCCGCCTCCTGTCATATACAGTATGCCATACAACCACCATTTAAGTTGAAATGTAATGCTTAATAACCTCATCAAACAAACAAGACCTAATAAAGACCTTATAAGCTACTTACATACACAGTTATAAGACATAATAAAGGCCTTATAAGCTACTTACATACACAGTTATAAGACATAATAAAGTCCTTATAAGCTACTTCCATACACCCTTATAAGACATAATAAAGTCCTTATAAGCTACTTCCATACACCTTTATAAGACATAATAAAGTCCTTATAAGCTACTTACATACACCCTTATAAGACATAATAAAGACCTTATAAGCTACTTACATACACCCTTATAAGTCATAATAAAGTCCTTATAAGCTACTTACATACACCCTTATAAGACATAATAAAGTCCTTATAAGCTACTTACATACACCCTTATAAGACATAATAAAGTCCTTATAAGCTACTTACATACACCCTTATAAGTCATAATAAAGTCCTTATAAGCTACTTCCATACACCCTTATAAGACATAATAAAGTCCTTATAAGCTACTTACATACACCCTTATAAGACATAATAAAGTCCTTATAAGCTACTTACATACACCCTTATAAGTCATAATAAAGTCCTTATAAGCTACTTCCATAGAGCCTTATAAGACATAATAAAGTCCTTATAAGCTACTTACATACACCCTTATAAGACATAATAAAGTCCTTATAAGCTACTTACATACACCCTTATAAGACATAATAAAGTCCTTATAAGCTACTTCCATAGACCCTTATAAGTCATAATAAAGTCCTTATAAGCTACTTACATACACCCTTATAAGACATAATAAAGTCCTTATAAGCTACTTACATACACCCTTATAAGACATAATAAAGTCCTTATAAGCTACTTACATACACCCTTATAAGTCATAATAAAGTCCTTATAAGCTACTTCCATACACCCTTATAAGACATAATAAAGTCCTTATAAGCTACTTACATACACCCTTATAAGACATAATAAAGTCCTTATAAGCTACTTACATACACCCTTATAAGTCATAATAAAGTCCTTATAAGCTACTTCCATAGACCCTTATAAGACATAATAAAGTCCTTATAAGCTACTTACATACACCCTTATAAGACATAATAAAGTCCTTATAAGCTACTTACATACACCCTTATAAGTCATAATAAAGTCCTTATAAGCTACTTCCATACACCCTTATAAGACATAATAAAGTCCTTATAAGCTACTTACATACACCCTTATAAGTCATAATAAAGTCCTTATAAGCTACTTACATACACCCTTATAAGTCATAATAAAGTCCTTATAAGCTACTTCCATACACCCTTATAAGACCTAATAAAGGCCTTATAATAAAGTGTTACCGTAACGTCTATAGTTTCCCATTCCTATTAACCGATTTCTTTTGTTGAGCATTTATGGTATAAAATCTGGAAACCACAAGCTCTTTGCGTTACCAACTGGAGTCTGAAACCGGGTCTCTTTGGGTCTGAAACCAGGTCTCTTTGGGTCTGAAACCGGGTCTCTTGGGGTCAGAAACCCGGGTCTCTTTGGGTCTGAAACCAGGTCTCTTGGGGTCAGAAACCCGGGTCTCTTTGGGTCTGAAACCGGGTCTCTTGGGGTCAGAAACCCGGGTCTCTTTGGGTCTGAAACCGGGTCTCTTGGGGTCAGAAACCCGGGTCTCTTTGGGTCTGAAACCAGGTCTCTTTGGGTCTGAAACCGGGTCTCTTGGGGTCAGAAACCCGGGTCACTTTGGGTCTGAAACCGGGTCTCTTGGGGTCAGAAACCGGGTCTCTTTGGGTCTGAAACCAGGTCTCTTTGGGTCTGAAACCGGGTCTCTTGGGGTCAGAAACCCGGGTCTCTTTGGGTCTGAAACCAGGTCTCTTTGGGTCTGAAACCGGGTCTCTTGGGGTCAGAAACCGGGTCTCTTTGGGTCTGAAACCGCATCTCTTGGGGTCTGAAACCGCGTCTCTGGCAAGCCACAATGCTTTGTGAGCCCACCTTGCTAAAGCCTATATAGGCAATCGCTCAGGGGAGCCAAACGTTAGCATTTCGCTACACTCGCAAATAACATCTGCTAACCATGTGTACGTGAGAAAAATAAAATGTTGATTTGATTTGAAAAAGTCTGTGTAGTGTGTAGTTAGTGCATGTCTTACAGCACTCATCAGGGAATCCAGCACGCTCACTGCGAAAGCCGTCCCACAGGCGAAGGGCTGAGTGAGGTACAACTCTGTGTCAGGGTCGTCGTCGTCATCCTGGTCCAGGAACTGAACATTGGAGTCATTCACTGGTGGGGAAGACATTAAAATATGGACTTATTGATGTGTATGATACTACAGTGTTGTAGTATAGCATGACAGTCAGGCTGTTCAACATACAGTACGCTATAACTAAAATCTGATCAACAGCTTAACCATCCTGCAGGAAATAGTTATCATGCATAACATATACTTTTACACACAGCCATAATCTCAGACATTATTCACGTAAAACAGCGATTCTGAAGCGTCACAGATTCAGTCATAGAACGTAGACAATGCCAGATGGCACAGAGGGATTGCTTTAAACAGTCAATGGTTGTGGATATGGATTGTTAAAAGAGTCAGAGGAGATTTAATACGTAGGTATTTAAATCATGTGTTTACTTGGAGAAGATCTCAAATATTTACAGGCCATCCTCCATGGAAGCATAGTATTGTATGTGCGAGTTTTGTCTCTGGTTGGCTTTGTGGTCAGCTACAGCATTACAACCCATATCCCCAGGCCATTCATGGACTCATGACTTCATGCACATTAAAAGACTTAAGCTTTGAATTTCAACATAAGCAATCTTCAACCGTATCAACAACATCAATAAGATGTTGTTAAGTCTTGTAAGTATAGCTATAGGTCCAGCTAAAGTTATTCATTTGAAAAGAAAATATGTTAATCTTTTTTTAAACACACCTTTGAGCACAAAAAACACCTAGAGCTTTAAAAAAGAAAGTATTGATGTTGTTTAGTTTCAGAAGTGCTACTCCAACCGTGTGCTAAATAAAAATCAGCCAGACCTGACAAGAGTCAGATGAAAGGAAGGTCATTGGCAAGAGAAATGATCAATGAACAACTAAGATGATACTACGGAAACAGACCTAAGACGCTACTATGGAACCCGAACTAAGATGCTACTACAGAAAAAGAGATAAGATGCTCTAATGGAAACAGAACTAAGATGATACTATGGAAACCGAACTAAGATGATACTACGGAAACAGAACTTAGATGATACTATGGAAACCGAACTATGATACTATGGAAACAGAACTATGATACCATGGAAACAGAACTAAGATGATACTATGGAAACAGAACTTAGATGATACTATGGAAACCGAACTATGATACTATGGAAACAGAACTATGATACCATGGAAACCGAACTAAGATGATACTACGGAAACAGAACTTAGATGATACTATGGAAACCGAACTATGATACTATGGAAACAGAACTATGATACCATGGAAACAGAACTAAGATGACACTATGGAAACAGAACTAAGATGATACTATGGAAACAGAACTATGATACCATGGAAACAGAACTAAGATGACACTATGGAAACAGAACTAAGATGATACTATGGAAACAGAACTATGATACCATGGAAACAGAACTAAGATGATACTATAGAAACAGATCTAAGATGATACTATGGAAACAGAACTAAGATGATACTATGGAAACAGAACTATGATACTATGGAGACAGAACTATGATACTATCGAAACAGAACTACAATAGTAATGGAAACAGAACTAAGATGATACTATGGAAACCAAACTAAGATGATACTGTGGAAACATAAGTAAGATGATACTATGGAAACAGAACTAAGATGATACTATGGAAACAGAACTATGATACCATGGAAACAGAACTAAGATGATACTATAGAAACAGATCTAAGATGATACTATGGAAACAGAACTAAGATGATACTATGGAAACAGAACTAAGATGATACTATGGAAACAGAACTAAGACGATACTATGGAAACAGAACTATGATACTATGGAGACAGAACTATGATACTATGGAAACAGAACTACAATAGTAATGGAAACAGAACTAAGATGATACTATGGAAACCAAACTAAGATGATACTGTGGAAACATAAGTAAGATGATACTATGGAAACAGAACTAAGATGATACTATGGAAACAGAACTATGATACCATGGAAACAGAACTAAGATGATACTGTGGAAACAGAACTATGATACCATGGAAACAGAGCTAAGATTACACTATGGAAACAGAACTAAGATGACACTATGGAAACATAACTATGATACCATGGAAACAGAACTAAGATGACACTATGGAAACATAACTATGATACTATGGAAACAGAACTAAGATGACACTATGGAAACATAACTATGATACTATGGAAACAGAACTAAGATGACACTATGGAAACATAACTATGATACTATGGAAACATAACTATGATACTATGGAAACATAACTATGACACTATGGAAACAGAACTAAGATGACACTATGGAAACAGAACTAAGATGACAGTATGGAAACATAACTATGATACCATGGAAACAGAACTAAGATGACACTATGGAAACATAACTATGATACTATGGAAACAGAACTAAGATGACACTATGGAAACATAACTATGATACTATGGAAACAGAACTATGATACTATGGAAACATAACTATGATACTATGGAAACATAACTATGATACCATGGAAACAGAACTAAGATGACACTATGGAAACATAACTATGATACTATGGAAACAGAACTAAGACGATGCTATGGAAACAGAACTATGATGCTACTATGGAAACAGAACTATGATACTATGGAAACAGAAATAAGATGATACCATTCCCCCTGTGTTTGTTCTATGCTGGCTGAAGACCTACAGTAGCTAGCCAGGTACTAGCTAACACCAGACACAGATGATAGAAGTAACCTAGAAGTATCTTTGCCTTAGATGAATAGTTAATTGCTGACATGCTGCAGTCAAATGTTGGAACTAGTAGACTATGTAAAACAGTGTGAAACACGCCTTCTACGATGTTCATTACACGGCCATACTTATTTAAATAAGGTAAGAGAATAAGACATTACCATTGGTGCATTAAAATTGTGCTTTTTGTGATAACTGAAAGCCATGCCTCCAATATAATTTTCAGGTATGCCTTGCCTTTTCGAGTGAATTCTAGAGTTACCACCATGACTGTATTTGTTAGAGAAAGAGACGTGGTTTTTGAATTCGTACATTTTCAGTCCTGTGGTCTTCATCAAGGGACTTCCTAGGCATATGTTATCATTCAAATTAAACTCTTTATGACAATTTGTTATATATCTCATGAGGCCATATTTTGAGGCCTAATTTTACCCTAATACAGTGAACTGTAATTAATGGTTTACAGGCCACATCAGGCCTGCAAGTAGGATTTCAAAATGCTGGTAACCTTCCCCAAATTCTCAGATTTTAAACAAATCCTGGTTGAAGGATTTCCTGTTTATTCCCTCCCGTTTCCAGGAATCTTCCAACTGGGACTTCTGGGAAATGTGGTAATTCTGGTTGCCAGAATGTTGCAAACCTACCTGCAAGTCACATTATTCTGGGTTACAATGTGATGTGTAATTCCTATTCTAACAGCGACAGAATTAGGATAACCAACAGATGGAATTTTTATTCTCCTGCAACCTGCATTATTAATAAAGACTGCCATGGTTAGGAACACTGTGAGGAGACTACCTAAGCCATCTAAACTGGACAAGCATTTCAGTTACGGTGCAAAATGACTGATTGGATAAGTTTAGAAAAATGTATGTTATTGTATTTTGTGTAGCATAAGATTAATGAATAAATTAAACTACATTCAAAAACACAGATATTAAAAATAATTCTATAATCAACCTGCAGTAAAGCATTCTGGGAAATATGATAATGATTATGGTACAAATGTGCCTTTTTTTGGGTACCACCCCAGTGACAAACCCGTTAGTTCCTTTAGGTTGCAACAATGTTGTATTGTACCCGATGGTGGGTATTGAGGGTACACAAAATACGCTTGTGCCCTGGGAAACATTTATATTTGAGTAATTTAGCAGATACTCTTATCCAGAGCAACTTACGTGAGCAATTAGGGTTAAGTGCCATGCTCAAGGGCACATGGAACTAGCAACCCTTGAGTTACTGGCCCAACGCACTAACCACTAGGCTTCCTGCCGTCCAGAAATGTACCTTCACACTGTACCTCTTTTGTTGAGAGTGTAATTCTTGTGATTCCTTTATATTCAAATTATTGGATACATTAACTATAATCTTCATCCGCACATGTAGCCTAAAAAGTACCGAACTGTACCATGTGAGATTATACGTGTACCTCTGAAGGTACATTATGTGTTTTTAATATTGTTGTACAACAGGGAACAATACTGTACCCTAACCATACCATTATTTATAAGTGTATGAAAACAGAACTAAGACGTTACCATGGAAACAGAACTGAGATGCTACAATGGAAACAGAACTGCGATACTACTATGGAAACAGAACTGCGATGGTACTATGGAAACAGAACTGAGATGCTACTTTGGCAACAGAACTAAGGTGCTACTAAGGAAACAGCCACGAGGACTTGCATTGGGATCAAAGAGCCTTGTGATTCTCAGAAAAGAGAAATAGGCCAAAACAAGACAGTCAATTCCAACAAGAGAACCCAGAGTAACAGAGTACAATCTGCTCAAAGTGATACCCTGGGAATGAACCAGACTCGGGTTACATCCCAAATCACACCCTATTCCCTACATAATGCACTACATAAGGTTCCATTTGGGATGCAACCTAGGCCTCTTGGACCAGGCAGACAGAGAAATCAAAAGGAAGCTGGAGGAGGACGAGGCGGCTCGGCGGCGGTAGTGCAACACCGAGGCAGCGGCTTCTTACCCAGTTCTGTTATTATGTGTATGTTGATCCCACTGCTTGTATCCTGACTGAATGAAATCACAGGTAGGACTTTGCCTGCTGCTTTTACTAACGGTGCTACAGACAAGTGTTAGGGAGAAATAGTTACGAGGTTAAAGATTAGATAAATGTATTAGTCATGGAATGGTTCAAAACATGAAAATCAGCTTCAGAATGTGTTAGAAAGCATAGATTGACTGAGGAATTCTGGTCTGTTTACTTTATTAAAAATCTGAAACATCCGTACTATTACCACACTGGATCAGATTAGAAAAATATATATATTCTCAATCAGGCAATTCATTTTGGTGTTTTTTCATCACTATAAAACTATACAAAAAAATGTGTGTATATAATTCCATGACACCTTCCTTTTCACCCATTTCACACTCTTTAAGGACAATGCCAGAGTGACATTTCATTCATACCTGCTGACATACCTAGTTCAGTGATGATGGGGACATTGGCTCCTGTTGTGATGGAAGCCTGTCGGACCAACCCCCCGTGAACTGGACTGTTTTCAGGAGAAGACCTGTCCATGCCTGGCAGGGTAAAGCCTACATGGAAACATACATAGATGCTGATGACTGCCTACGACAGATGATATAATGCCTTACGTAGCTGTTATAAAGGCCTTATGAATGCATACATTCGAGGCCTACAGTAACATGTTAACACAAAGCATATTCCTGTCATGAGGCACTTATCTATTCACCAAAGAAAGTATAGAAGTACAAGGAAAATGGAATTGCTATGATTATTTATCAATACTGTATAACATATTTTAGCCCTTCTTGGTCACATTCAAGTCATTTGTAGTAAGCCAATATTACGCAATGTTGAGTCAATTCAGCTGTATTCATGAGAGGTGCCTCCATCTGTAAATATCACAATATAAACGTTTACATGTTACTCATTTTGTTTCCCGTCAAAGTGTCGCCGTCTGAGTGGAGTCTCAAAAAAAAAAAAAAAATCTTCTAATGCTGATAAAGTGTCATACACGCATAACATAGCCACGAAATAACAGAAACAAGTGACGTGAGAGTGAATCTAAATGGACTTGACATCCCCCCCCTTTTTTCTCTCTCTCCCTGACAAGTAAAAACATGAATTCGGTGACGCTGTATGAATGATACACAGCCTGTGATTTGACATCTGTCACTTGCTGCTGACTAAAGCCCGACCACTAGGTCATACAAGTATTATAGAGGAACAACCAGGTCAAGAGGTCCCTTAAAGTAGTACAGTCAATGGCAGGACAGGAATGTCAGTCCATTATTGTAGCCCGTTTCACTTCACTTCTAAGTCTCACGTGATGTCAGGAAATGTTTTGATGTAATATTCATAAATGACTTACTGTATCATTTTTTTTTTTTGTGTGTGTGTAAAATTGATTACAAAATAGTAATAAGAATCAAATGTGTAAGATAATCTATAATTTAATTTGCTTAATGCCAGGATAATGTCAGGATAATGTCAGGATAATGTCAGGGTAATGCCAGGATAATACCAGGATAATGTCAGGATAATGCCATGGCAATACATACGATAATGTCAGGATAATGTGAGGATAATGTCAGCATAATGTCAGGATAATGCCAATTACCAACAAGTAGCCATAGTCATTGTAACCTGAGGAACAATCATCACCAGAGATTCCTGTCAAACACAGTGACATCAGGTCAAACACAAGCACGCACACACACACACACAGTGTTGTACAGCTAACCTTGTGGGGACACACAATTCAGTCCCATTCAAAATCCTATTTTCCCTTACCCCTAACCCTAAACCTAACCTGTACTCTTACCCTAACCCTAACGTTAACCTTAACCTTAACCTTAACCCAAAAACCTAACCGCTAACCCTAACTCCTAACCCTAAATGTAATTCTTACCCTAACTCTAATGTTAACCTTAATCTTAAACCCCCTAGAAATAGCATTTGACCTTGCGGGGACTAACAAAATGTCCCCAGTTGGTCAAATTTTCTTGTGGGGATTTCTGGTCCCCACAAGAATAGTTAAACACGTCCACACACACACACACTAATCCCTAACCCATACCCTTACCCTAACCTTATCCTGAAAACCTAACCTTAACCCTAAATCTAACCCTAAACCATACCCTTACCCTAACCTTATCCTGAAAACCTAACCTTAACCCTAAACCTAACCCTAACCCATACCCTTACCCTAACCTTATCCTGAAAACCTAACCTTAACCCTAAACCTAACCTTAACCCTAACCCCAAACCTAACCTTAACCCTAACCCTGAACCTAACCTTAACCTTAAATCTAACCTTAACCCTAAACCTAACCTTAACCCTAACCCTAACCCTAGATCCTAACCCTAAACCTAACCTTAACCCTAACCCTAAACCTAACCTTAACCCTAAACCTAACCCTAACCCTAAACCTAACCCTAGATCCTAACCCTAAAACCCTTCCTTACCTTGGGAGGTAGCCTGCAACACCCCGATGCTGTCGTCAAACTGCATAGACTTGATGTTGAGTGACGCCAGGATACATTCCTTGTCCTGCAGTGAAGCGTCGTCGATATTGCTCTGATTGGCCGACAGGATGACACACATGTCACAGAGGTTGATATTGACGGCCCTCAGATCGGCCCGGCTCAATGGTGTGCCCTGTGAAAGGAGGTGAAACAAACATAATGCTATGTTATAATGACTCGTACAATACTGTACGTAAAAAAGACAAAGTCGATTTGGCATGGGCACGCAGATCCTAAGAAATTTCTACACCATCGAGAGAAAATTGACTGGCTGCATCACAGCTTGGTATGGCAAATGCACCGCCCTCGACCACAAAGCGCTACAGAGGGTGGCCCAGTACATCACTGGGGACTCAAGCCAAAGACTCAAGCCATAGACTGTTCACTCTGCTACAGTCCTGCAAACGGTACCGGAGCATCGGCTCTTGGACCAACAGGCTCCGAGACAGATTCTACCCCCAAGCCATAAGACTGCTAAATAGCCAGACTGCTAAATAGCCAGACTGTTAAATAGCCAGACTGCTAAATAACCAGACTGCTAAATAGCCAGACTGCTAAATAGCCAGACTGCTAAATAGCCAGACTGCTAAATAGCCAGACTGCTAAATAGCCAGACTGCTAAATAGCCAGACTGTTAAATAGCCAGACTGCTAAATAACCAGACTGCTAAATAGCCAGACTGCTAAATAGCCAGACTGCTAAATAGCCAGACTGCTAAATAGCCAGACTGCTAAATAACCAGACTGCTAAATAGCCAGACTGCTAAATAGTCAATTAATGGAATCAGACTATGTGCACTGAACCTACGCACACTCACTAGACTATATATATACACTATATACACACTCACTAGACTATATATATACACTATATGCACACTCACTAGACTATATATATACACTATATACACACTCACTAGACTATATATATATACACTATATACACACTCACTAGACTATATATATACACTATATACACACTCACTAGACTATATATATATACACTATATACACACTCACTAGACTATATATATACACTATATACACACTCACGAGACTATATATATACACTATATACAAACTCACTAGACTATATATATACACTATATACACACTCACTAGACTATATATATACACTATATACACACTCACTAGACTATATATATACACTATATACACACTCACTAGACTATATATATACACTATATGCACACTCACTAGACTATATATATACACTATATACACACTCACTAGACTATATATATACACTATATACACACTCACTAGACTATATATATACACTATATGCACACTCACTAGACTATATATATACACTATATACACACTCACTAGACTATATATACACACTATATGCACACTCACTAGACTATATATATACACTATATGCACACTCACTAGACTATATATATACACTATATACACACTCACTAGACTATATATATATACACTATATACACACTCACTAGACTATATATATACACTATATACACACTCACTAGACTATATATATATACACTATATACACACTCACTAGACTATATATACACACTATATACACACTCACTAGACTATATATACACACTATATACACACTCACTAGACTATATATACACACTATATACACACTCACTAGACTATATATATATACACTATATACACACTCACTAGACTATATATATACACTATATACACACTCACTAGACTATATATAGACACTATATACACACTCACTAGACTATATATACACACTATATACACACTCACTAGACTATATATACACACTATATACACTCACTCGACTATATATACACAATCACTAGACTATATATACACACTATATACACACTCACTAGACTATATATAGACACTATATACACACTCACTAGACTATATATAGACACTATATACACACTCACTAGACTATATATACACACTATATACACACTCACTAGACTATATATACACACTATATACACTCACTCGACTATATATACACAATCACTAGACTATATATACACACTATATACACACTCACTAGACTATATATATACACTATATACACACTCACTGACACATACACCACATTGACACTCCCACACAAAACCCACACACATTACCATACACTATATACACACATACATAACACACACACACACGCATTCCGACAGAACACAAACACACATACACGTTACACACACACTTTCACACTCATCATATGTTCTTAATTGTAGTCTTATTGTTATCTATCCTGATGCCTAGTCACGTTACCCTGGCTTCATGTACATATCTACCTCAAATACCTTATTATTATCTATCCTGATGCCTAGTCACGTTACCCTGGCTTCATGTACATATCTACCTCAAATACCTTATTATTATCTATCCTGATGCCTAGTCACGTTACCCTGGCTTCGTGTACATATCTACCTCAAATACCTTATTAGTATCTATCCTGATGCCTAGTCACGTTACCCTGCCTTCGTGTACATATCTACCTCAAATACCTTATTATTATCTAACCTGATGTCTAGTCACGTTACCCTGGCTTCGTGTACATATCTACCTCAAATACCTTATTATTATCTATCCTGATGTCTAGTCACGTTACCCTGCCTTCATGTACATATCTACCTCAAATACCTTATTAGTATCTATCCTGATGTCTAGTCACTTTACCCTGCCTTCATGTACATATCTACCTCAAATACCTTATTAGTATCTATCCTGATGTCTAGTCACTTTACCCTGCCTTCATGTACATATCTACCTCAAATACCTTATTAGTATCTATCCTGATGTCTAGTCACGTTACCCTGCCTTCGTGTACATATCTACCTCAAATACCTTATTATTATCTATCCTGATGTCTAGTCACTTTACCCTGCCTTCATGTACATATCTACCTCAAATACCTTATTAGTATCTATCCTGATGTCTAGTCACGTTACCCTGCCTTCATGTACATATCTACCTCAAATACCTTATTAGTATCTATCCTGATGTCTAGTCACTTTACCCTGGCTTCGTGTACATATCTACCTCAAATACCTTATTAGTATCTATCCTGATGTCTAGTCACGTTACCCTGGCTTCGTGTACATATCTACCTCAAATACCTTATTAGTATCTATCCTGATGTCTAGTCACTTTACCCTGGCTTCGTGTACATATCTACCTCAAATACCTTATTAGTATCTATCCTGATGTCTAGTCACTTTACCCTGCCTTCGTGTACATATCTACCTCAAATACCTTATTAGTATCTATCCTGATGTCTAGTCACGTTACCCTGCCTTCATGTACATATCTACCTCAAATACCTTATTAGTATCTATCCTGATGCCTAGTCACGTTACCCTGCCTTCATGTACATATCTACCTCAAATACCTTATTAGTATCTATCCTGATGCCTAGTCACGTTACCCTGCCTTCATGTACATATCTACCTCAAATACCTTATTAGTATCTATCCTGATGTCTAGTCACGTTACCCTGCCTTCATGTACATATCTACCTCAAATACCTTATTAGTATCTATCCTGATGTCTAGTCACTTTACCCTGCCTTCATGTACATATCTACCTCAAATACCTTATTAGTATCTATCCTGATGTCTAGTCACGTTACCCTGCCTTCATGTACATATCTACCTCAAATACCTTATTAGTATCTATCCTGATGTCTAGTCACGTTACCCTGCCTTCATGTACATATCTACCTCAAATACCTTATTAGTATCTATCCTGATGTCTAGTCACGTTACCCTGCCTTCATGTACATATCTACCTCAAATACCTTATTAGTATCTATCCTGATGTCTAGTCACTTTACCCTGCCTTCATGTACATATCTACCTCAAATACCTTATTAGTATCTATCCTGATGTCTAGTCACTTTACCCTGCCTTCATGTACATATCTACCTCAAATACCTTATTAGTATCTATCCTGATGTCTAGTCACTTTACCCTGCCTTCATGTACATATCTACCTCAAATACCTTATTATTATCTATCCTGATGTCTAGTCACTTTACCCTGCCTTCATGTACATATCTACCTCAAATACCTTATTAGTATCTATCCTGATGTCTAGTCACTTTACCCTGCCTTCATGTACATATCTACCTCAAATACCTTATTAGTATCTATCCTGATGTCTAGTCACTTTACCCTGCCTTCATGTACATATCTACCTCAAATACCTTATTAGTATCTATCCTGATGTCTAGTCACTTTACCCTGGCTTCATGTACATATCTACCTCAAATACCTTATTATTATCTATCCTGATGTCTAGTCACGTTACCCTGCCTTCATGTACATATCTACCTCAAATACCTTATACCACTGCACATTTATCTGTTGTTGTACTTCCTGTATATAGATCTATTGTTGAGCATTTTATTCCTCGTGTTACTATTGCATTATTCATTTTTCGGAAAGGCTCGTAAAGCAAGCATTTCACGGTAAAGTCTGCACAAGTTGTATTCGGAGCATGTGACAAATACATTTTTATTTATTTATTTATTTTGTGTCTTTCTTCTGCAGGAAAACAAATTGAGGATACCAATTTTGTGATTTAACTCTACTCACAGGTAAGATGGAGACTTTGGGGAAGTTGTGAAGGGTCTCCCATTCCCTCTTCAGGTACTCCAGAGAACCCACAAACACGATGGGTTTCAGCTCGTGGTAGTGGAAGTTGCTAGCTCTCAGAGGCATCACAAGGTTCCTAAGGCCCACCAAAGCCGACTTTGCGTCTCCAAATATACAGACGACCACGTGGCCGCTTAGAACAGTCATGGCAGCTTCGCTCCGGGTCTGCAATGGTCAGACAGAACCAAACGGGTATGTAAAAATTACAACAATACAACTTTGTCTAATTTAAATTGTATAATGTGTCTATTACCATTTAGCAATGTGTTCAGATGATTTATTTTCATTCAGTTAATCTGAATATTTTAGAGAAGAAATTGTCCATTAAAATGATAATTAGCCTACTGTAATATTTATAGACTGTCATTGTAATTAACAAATTGCAATATGACATATTGATATAAGAAATGTCCTATACACAGGACCCCCTCAGTGGAGCAAATGGCATGTCAACCACCTCATTACAACGTGTTTAACTGCCCTGTCCATGTCTGGTGGAACTTTGTGACACGACAAATCTGTCACGGGGAGAGATCCGTGTCCCAAATGTCACACTATAACCTTTACAGTGCACTACTGTTGACCAGGGCCCACACGGAAAATCCCAAAGTAGTGCACTATATAGGGAATAAGGTGCCATTTGGGACACGACCCAGTGATGAATGACCACCTCAGCGTGAGGGAGTGAGGTACCCACCAAGATGACCTTCTCGATGTCTTTGGACTGGCACCAGTGGAACATCCCTGTGGAGTCGTACTTCTTCACGTTTACATCCATGTTCTCAATCTGTTCGTTCCCCGGCATGAGGAGAGGGTCATGCCTAATCAAACAAAAGAAAGAGGGAGAGAGAGAGAGAGAGAGAGAGAGAGAGAGAGAGAGAGAGAGAGAGAGAGAGAGAGAGACAGAGAGAGAGAGAGAGGAGAAATGGAGGGATGAGAGATAGACCTTGAGGGAGGATTGGAGGCTTGTCGTCGTTGTGTCATTTTAAAAACGTATTGGACTGGCGCGTTGTCGGCGGCCGCCGGTCAATATCTGAACATCAAGGTGAAGGGATTATTAGGCAATAAATTGAGAAGCATTATTTATATGCGGTTGTATAGCTGGAAAGTGGATCGTTGGTTGGTGAGACATATTCACCTGGTTGATATTTCATCTGAACAGATATAGATGCATGTACTGAATATCGTGCATAAAAGCAAGAGATTAAGGACGTCAGGATACTAAAGGATGTTTAGTCTACATCTCAGAAGAACCTTCAGGTAAGGGAACCTGCCTGTTGCTTACAGTATGGATTTGTCCAAATGGCAGCCTATTCCCTATATAGTGCACTACTTTGGACCAGAGCCCTATGGCACCCTGTTCCCTATATAGTGCACTACTTTGGACCAGAGCCCTATGGCACCCTGTTCCCTATATAGTGCACTACTTTTGACCAGAGCCCTATGGCACCCTATTCCCTATATAGTGCACTACTTTGGACCAGAGCCCTATGGCACCCTATTCCCTATATAGTGCACTACTTTGGACCAGAGCCCTATGGCACCCTATCCCTATATAGTGCACTACTTTGGACCAGAGCCCTATGGCACCCTATTCCCTATATAGTGCACTACTTTGGACCAGAGCCCTATGGCACCCTATTCCCTATATAGTGCACTACTTTGGACCAGAGCCCTATGGCACCCTATTCCCTATATAGTGCACTACTTTTGACCAGAGCCCTATTAGGAAGGGTCCCTTTGGGACACAAATTGTGTTCGCGCCCTATTTCACGGGTGTTAAGTGTCCCTGCACTCAACATAGCACTTTACTTCCTTTGGGTTTTCACATATCAGCATGACTTCCCATCAAATTTCCGTTTCTATCCTCCAAACAGACTCATCAATATAACATTAGAAACATTTTAAAAGGGGATCTGCAAACAAATCACATTTACTCAAAATCGAAGCTTTGTCATATACATTTTTTCCCTGCTTATTCCTGCCAGAAGCGATCAGTCGAGACGCCAGTGGAGACGCCAACAAACTGCAGAATCATCAGAGTGAGTGACATCTAGGACAGCGGTGTGGCGGAGGAAGGAAGGAGAATGCATCAGTACACTGCCACTTGATGCCTCCGAAATGGCACCCTATTCCCTATATATAGTGCACTACTTTACACTATGGCCCATGGAGCACTTATATAGGGAATAGAGTGCCATTTGGGACAAACACTCTGACTGGCATGAGCATGGAGAATTACGGCCTCCTTACAGCTCCTGACAGTATGCTCCTCACAGTAAAGACTTAACAGACCTCACTTAATATTTCATCGATTTGCCCAATCATATTTTCTTTCTAAACTGAAGGCTATTAATGTTTAAGCATCCAAGCGTTGTGTGTGTATGTCAGGACCAAATAAACAATGTTACTAATTACTGAGAGAGGTTATGAGCATCTGAGCTTGATGCTATCGTACACTGACCACTGAAGTGGTCTCCGAACAAGGGTACCTATCTGTGGTTGTAGTGTGTGCTGAAGCTAAAAAAGGAGATGAGATTTTGAAAACAGTTGTAATATTAATGTTGTGGAGGCAGATAGGGTAGAGGACAGGCATCTTATTTCACATGGGGCCAATCTTAAAGCTCATTGTATATGGGGATTAATAATTAGGATATAATGCCCAATCACCAAGTGCTTACAGGCCTAGAAAAAAAGCATGCCTTCTACCATATATAACTTTGAAAATAAATATTGGAATAATCTAGTTTTAGTTCCATACATCGTCACTAGCTCTTGTTACAACATGGATTTGTCAAATTAGTGAAGATTAAACTCTGAAATATAGACAGGAAACATCTGCCTTCATTCCTAGACCTTTAAATACTTCATATATTTTATTAGTTAAGAGCACTGTACCTTTGCTCTGTATGGACATTAGAAGAATGCCACCCTAAGTAAGGTTTTAAGTATGACGGTGTCAGCTGAAACTGCAATCCCTCAGGCTCCATGAGACAGGAGAGCTAAAATGTCTGTCTGTGGGGATTTACCCCAAGGCTATAGCCATAATGTCCTCCCTCTCAGGAAGGTAGTTGGATAACGCAGGCAAACGTCTTCTTTAAAATGCTTTCTACTTCCCAACCTCCAATCTGTCAGGAGAACTCAATTTCACATTCAAAATGACCTGCATATGTGAGAGACACAGAAAGGTTGTGTTTAAATGGGGCTAGCTGAGGTAAATGTTGTGTTAAAATGGGGCTAGCTGAGGTAAATGTTGTGTTTAAATGGGGCTAGCTGAGGTAAATGTTGTGTTTAAATGGGGCTAGCTGAGGTAAATGTGTGTTTAAATGGGGCTAGCTGAGGTAAATGTTGTGTTTAAATGGGGCTAGCTGAGGTAAATGTTGTGTTTAAATGGGGCTAGCTGAGGTAAATGTTGTGTTTAAATGGGGCTAGCTGAGGTAAATGTGTTTAAATGGGGCTAGCTGAGGTAAATGTTGTGTTTAAATGGGGCTAGCTGTGGTAAATGTTGTGTTAAATGAGGCTAGCTGAGGTAAATGTTGTGTTTAAATGGGGCTAGCTGAGGTAAATGTTGTGTTTAAATGGGGCTAGCTGAGGTAAATGTTGTTTAAATGGGGCTAGCTGAGGTAAATGTTGTGTTTAAATGGGGCTAGCTGAGGTAAATGTGTTTAAATGGGACTAGCTGAGGTAAATGTTGTGTTTAAATGGGGCTAGCTGAGGTAAATGTTGTGTTTAAATGGAACTAGCTGAGGTAAATGTTGTGTTTAAATGGGGCTAGCTGAGGTAAATGTTGTGTTTAAATGGAAATAGCTGAGGTAAATGTTGTGTTTAAATGGGGCTAGCTGAGGTAAATGTTGTGTTAAAATGAGGCTATCTGAGGTAAGTGTTGTGTTTAAATGGGGCTAGCTGAGGTAAATGTTGTGTTTAAATGGGGCTAGCTGAGGTAAATGTGTTTAAATGGGGCTAGCTGAGGTAAATGTTGTGTTTACATGGAACTAGCTGAGGTAAATGTTGTTTAAATGGGGCTAGCTGAGGTAAATGTTGTTTAAATGGGGCTAGCTGAGATAAATGTTGTGTTTAAATGGGCTATCTGAGGTAAATGTTGTTTAAATGGGGCTAGCTGAGGTAAATGTTGTGTTTAAATGGGGCTAGCTGAGGTAAATGTTGTGTTTAAATGGGGCTAGCTGAGGTAAATGTTGTGTTTAAATGGGGCTAGCTGAGGTAAATGTTGTGTTTAAATGGAACTAGCTGAGGTAAATGTTGTTTAAATGGGGCTAGCTGAGATAAATGTTGTGTTTAAATGGGGCTAGCTGAGGTAAATGTGTTAAAATGGGGCTAGCTGAGGTAAATGTTGTGTTTAAATGGAACTGGCTGAGGTAAATGTTGTGTTTAAATGGAACTAGCTGAGGTAAATGTTGTGTTTAAATGGAACTAGCTGAGGTAAATGTTGTGTTTAAATGGGGCTAGCTGAGGTAAATGTTGTGTTTAAATGGAACTAGCTGAGGTAAATGTTGTGTTTAAATGGGGCTAGCTGAGGTAAATGTTGTGTTTAAATGGAACTAGCTGAGGTAAATGTTGTGTTTAAATGGAACTAGCTGAGGTAAATGTTGTGTTTAAATGGAGCTAGCTGAGGTAAATGTTGTGTTTAAATGGAACTAGCTGAGGTAAATGTTGTGTTTAAATGGGGCTAGCTGAGGTAAATGTTGTGTTAAAATGGGGCTAGCTGAGGTAAATGTTGTGTTTAAATGGAACTAGCTGAGGTAAATGTTGTTTAAATGGGGCTAGCTGAGGTAAATGTTGTGTTTAAATGAGGCTAGCTGAGGTAAATGTGTTTAAATGGGGCTAGCTGAGGTAAATGTTGTGTTTAAATGGAACTGGCTGAGGTAAATGTGTTTAAATGGGGCTAGCTGAGGTAAATGTTGTGTTTAAATGGAACTAGCTGAGGTAAATGTGTGTTTAAATGGGGCTAGCTGAGGTAAATGTTGTGTTTAAATGGGGCTAGCTGAGATAAATGTTGTGTTTAAATGGGGCTAGCTGAGGTAAATGTTGTGTTTAAATGGAACTAGCTGAGGTAAATGTTGTGTTTAAATGGGGCTAGCTGAGGTAAATGTTTGTTTAAATACAGCTGACCAAATGTTTGTTTAAATGGAATAGCTGGGTCAAATGTTGTGTTTAAATGGGGCTAGCTGAGGTAAATGTTGTGTTAAAATGGGGCAAAACTGAGGTAAATGTTGTGTTTAAATGGAACTAGCTTTGTAGCTAAATTGTGTTAAAATGGGGCTAGCTGAGGTAAATGACGGACAGACAACTGAGCCAATGGCGGAAGACTACAGACTACACCCCAGCTGAACCAATCCAAAGGGGCTCTTCCAGGTAAATTTCTGTTTAAATGGGGCTAGCTGAGGTAAATGTGTTTAAATGGGGCTAGCTTTGGTAAAGTTGTGTTTACATGGAACTAGCTGAGGTAAATGTTGTTTAAATCTTCACTCTGAATAAATGTTGTGTTAAAATGGGGCTAGCTGAGATAAATTTAAAATGAGGCTAGCTGAGGTAAGTGTTGTGTTTAAATGGGGCTAGCTGAGGTAAATGTTGTGTTTAAATGGGGCTAGCTGAGGTAAATGTGTTTAAATGGAGCTAGCTGAGGTAAATGTGTTTAAATGGGACTAGCTGAGGTAAATGTTGTGTTTAAATGGGGCTAGCTGAGGTAAATGTTGTGTTAAAATGGGGCTAGCCGAGGTAAATGTTGTGTTAAAATGGGGCTAACTGAGGTAAATGTTGTGTTTAAATGGGGCTAGCTGAGGTAAATGTTGTGTTAAAATGGGGCTAGCTGAGGTAAAGGGTAAAGTTTTGGTTGTAATCATACATTGTGCATTACTTGAAAAGAGACACTTCATGATCAGAAGTATGTGGACATCTGCTCGTCAAACATCTCATTCCAAAATAATGGGCATTAATATGGAGTTGGTCCTCCTTTGCTGCTATAACAGCCTCCACTCTTCTGGAAAGGCTTTCCACTAGATATTGGAACATTCCTGCAGGGACTTGCTTCCATTCAGCCACAAGAGCATTAGTGAGGTCAGGCACTAATGTTGGGCGATTAGGCCTGGCTCTCAGTCGGCGTTCCAATTCATCCCAAAGGTGTTCGATGGGGTTGAGCTCTGTTTAGAGCCCTGACTATGCGCAAGTTCTTTCACACCAATCTCAACAAACCATTTCTGTATGGACTTTGTGCATGGGGGCATTGTCATGCTGAAACGGGAAAGGGCCAAACTGTTGCCACAAAGTTGGAGCACAGAATTATCTAGAATGTCATTGTTATGCTGTAGCATTAAGATTTCCCTTCACTGGAACTAAGGGGCCTAACCCAAACCTTGAAGAACAGCCCCAGACCATTATTCCTCCCTCCACCAAACTTTATAGTTGGCACTATGCATTCGGGCAGGGAGCGTTCTCCTGGCATTCGCCGAACCCAGATTTGTCCGTCGGACTGCCAGATAGTGAGGCGTGATTCATCGCCCCCAGAGAATGCGTTTCCACTGCTCTAAACCACTCCAGCCGACGCTTGGCATTGCGCATGGGGATCTTAGGCTTGTGTGCGTGCGGCTGCTCAGCCATGGAAATCTATTTCAGGAAGCTCCCGACGAACAGTCAACGTTACTTCCAGAGGCAGTTTGGAACTTGGTAGTGAGGACAGTCATTAGACGTTTCCACTTCACAATAACTGCACTTGACCGGGGCAGGGCAGAAATTTGACGAGCTGACTTGTTGGAAAGATGGCAGCCTATGACATTGCCACGTTGAATGTCACTGAGCTCTTCAGAATGGCCATTCTACTGCCAATTTTTGTCTATGCAGATTGCATGGCTGTGTGCTCAATTGTATACGCCTGTTGTGGCTGAAATAGCCAAATCCTCTCATTTGAAGGGGTGTCCACATACGCTTGTATATATAGTGTATGTTAAACATTTATTTTTGTAATGAGGCTTGCTTCCCTCTTATGGCTAGAAATAAGCTTGTTCAGGCCACTTTTCTCTCTGTTATTGATTATGGTGACTTGTTTTATATGCATGCAACCTCCGCTGTCTTACAGAGACTGGACTCTGTTTATCATGCATTCATGTGCTTCATTACAATTGCCAAGTCTCTCACCCGCCATTGCACATTGTACCAAATGGTAGGTTGGACCTCACTTTATATGCGCAGAAAGATACGTATGTGTTCATCTACAAAGCCCCTCTGTAATCTGGTCTCCTTCACCACCAGCAGTTACCATACCCAGTCTGCTAGGTGGTTGCTATTTAAAGTCCCCAGGACATTTACAGTATTAGGCAAGACTGCCTTCTCGGCTTGTGTACAGGACGCGTGGAATAGTCTACAATCCCTGCTTCATCTAGATACGTTAGTGTCACTAAATGAATTTTAAATATTGACGGGAGACTCTGTTACAGAGGAATTGTAAATACTTTTCTTTAGGATGGACCATGTTGTTGTATGTTTTAATTCTGTAACGTATTGATTGTTGCTGCCTTCTTGGTCAGGTCTCCCTTGAAAAAGAGACTCTGGGTCTCAATGGGCTTTTCCTGATCAAATAAAGGTTAAATAAATTAAAAAATAACATTTTAGGATATACATTTTACGAAATTGGCCTTGCGCTCACAATGGTTGATCATCACAAAGAACCACTTTCATTGGCTTATCAACATATATTTTAGCAATTGGTCCAGTAGTTGCCTTCACTGTAAAACTTTCCCTTGTAAATTCACAGCAAAGTTGCCACATAAATACTGTAATTTTGCTTTACAGCAGGGATGCTGTATAATGTTTTATACTAAGAAAAACAGTTCTGTATTATACAATAACATTAATATGCTGGCAACTCTGCTGCCAGTATGATCCTGTAAATTTACACTACAGTATGTTACCGTGATCGGTTTTACGATACCACTACACTTACTGTAATCTATCTTCTGTGATTTCAATTAATTAATTCATGTTTGAATTAATTAATTCAAATCATTGAGGGGAGGCAGGGTTTGTACGTTAATGTAATTGCAAGGGATTGGTGCAAGCAGGTTGACTTCTAGGTAATGTGTTTACATATTACAGCATATTAAATATATATTAACATTTGGCTTTAATATCTCTTACACTTCAAGAGGCCTCAATACTCTAATAAAAATCATCAGCTGGAGCACCTTTATTTGACCAATCAAGAGCAAATTGTTATTTACAACGCCGGCCTGACGTAGTGTTTTTTTTTTAATGCTCTGTAGGAAGGTGAGAGGAAGAGCAGAACAGGTGTTAATATAAGAGTGAAAACATTTAGTGGTTTTTACACCCCCCATATTTCATTACCAAGCACGTTTCACCATTCACTCAGTGGAGGCCTGTCACTTCAATCTGCGCTCCCCGCCATTACTGGTGAGTGAGGCACAGACTATGTCTGCCAAGATAGCTATCTCTCACAGTCTCAGACACGATGAGTCCCAAATGGAACTCTATTTGTTATATAGTGCATTACCTTTTGACCAAGGGTCCATCTGGTTATTAGTAATTCACTATGGTCGGGAATATGGTGCCATTTGGGACGTAGTCACTGTCAAACCTACACCGGCGCTCGCCTCAGCTGCACTGTTCCCGACATGACGTGTGTCACGGTGCGGACGAGTGCGAGCTAACGCTGTGTGACTTTGTCTCGTGACCCATAAGGGCTCTGTGGAAATAGAGTTTGTCTCAGCCAGGAGGAAATCATCAAGGAGGGGGTAGATGTGACTACTTCAGTGGCACGTCACATTCTCTCTCTGCCGTCATCAGGCTATATCGCCGTGTCCTTTTCTCAAATAGCACCCTTTTCCCTACTTTTGATCAAAACCAAGTGCACTATGTAGGAAAGAGGGTTCTATTTGGGACACAGAACCTATATATAATATCTCTACAGCTGATTCTACTGACTCTACTTCCAGGGATAATTTCTATAGTTTTTGACTTCATAAAGGTGTTTCTAAAGTGTGTTTTTTTAACCAGGAGGCAGGTAGCCTAGCGGTTAGAGCATTAGGCCAGTAACTGAAAGGTCGCTGGTTTCAATACCCCAGCCAACAAGGTGAAAAAAATTTGATGTGCCCTTGAGCAAGGCACTTAACCCTAATTTACTCCAGGGGCATCGTACGACGATGGCTGACCCTGTAAAACAACACATTTCACTGCACCTATCTGGTGTATGTGACAATACAGCTTTTTTTAATTTTATTTTTTTCTATTGCTTTCATCAACACGTACTGTAGGCTATGTGTTTCATTATTTTCACTACGTAGATTGAGTGGAGTTGAAATTGTTCTGAATGACATGGGTCTCAGATCCAAATAAAAATAATTTATTTTTTAAATTCGAATTAGTAAATATTTATTCTGACTACCTAATGTACATTGTAGATTTATCACTGTGATGGATGGATTTTAGATTCACTTTCATCATGAAAGATAAAACATCAGTAGCATATAAATGCATGCATTTTAGAACATAGGAGTTGACAGCTCAACTGAGTGGAAACTCTGCTAGAAGCTGGGCATTTTAAATGGGCTCTTCCAGCATTCCCTTCAGTAAGAGCACTGTAGCTCCTAGCTGTGAACGAGCATTCACTCCCCCCCCCCCGCTCCGCTCCAGCAGGCAATGGAATCAGGCAATGGCTTTGAACCCCCCATCATACAAACTGACTAAGGCATGCTTTTCAAAAACCCACAGCCAATCTGTTGATCATTACTTATTTACAAGGGCCGTGGGGCCCCCAGGTCCTGTAGAATACACATGGTATACGCAACCAGATGTTTTTTCTATCAGCTTGTAGAAATAAAGTATCCCTTAGGCTACTGCAAACAATCGCTTCTTCGAGTTCACAGTGCAGGCAGCCAGACGATGCACCTTAGTATTTCATGAAAGATTAGGTCAGTATACAGTATTAGATCAGATCCACCTGTATACAGTATTATATCAGATCCACCTGTATACAGTATTAGATCAGATCAGTATAAAATCAGATTCACCTATATACAGTATTAAATCAGATCCACTTGTATACGGTATTATATCAGATCAGTATACTGTATTAGAATCAGATTCACATATATACAGTATTAGATCAGATTCACCTGTATACAGTATTAGATCAGATCAGTAAAACAGTATTAGATCTGGTCGGTATAAAGTATTCGATCCAATCAGTATACAGTATTAGATCCGATCGTTATACAGCATTAGGACAGATCAGTATACAGTACTAGATCAGATTGGGATACTGTATTAGATTAGGTCTACCTGCATACCCAGCACTATTAGCATGGCTAACAGCGGAGTATGATAGGATAGGATGAACTTTAATGTCCAGAGGGTAAAAATTGTCTTAGACACACAGTGCCGCAGTAAACAAAATAAACACTGTACATACACACTGTGGTGCGTTAGCGTCCGTTTAGCTCAGGGCTATAACATGAAAAGTCTGAATAGTAGACCCTCAGAGCTTCGACTACCTTTCCAGGAGCCAGGGAAACCTCCGAAAGCGCTACTGTACAGCTCTGACATTCACTTTGAAGCAAATCAGACGAGGCCAAATGCCTCCAAATAAATTTTACCAGTCAAACAGATCAAAGAAAACGTGCATAAATGATGTGGCGAACAGGGACGCGGTTTAGATGATTTTCCTCATGTAAGCAGGTGAGCAAATGCTTGTTGGTAACTGTAGGACTGTAGTACTATCTTAACTAGCATCGAGGTACCTTCAATTACAACTTGCTTTTACACAAAGTATATACAATAGCAATGTACAGTAGAATTCAATCATATTTTATGCAGAGTTTTACAGTTGTTCCATACTCTGCTATGTGACTTCCCTCTGATCTGGTTTGTCTATTACCTTTCCCCTTGAATGATAATGTCTCTTCTATTCCTTCTAATGGCCTCGTGTTGAATAGCAGTTCCTATCACCCGTCAAAATCAATAAACACTCAATTAATTCCATGGGACAAGATAAAAGCAAGGTAGCATTTGATTTTCAGTTTGGATGGCGATGAGGCATATCACACGTGGTCTTGTGAACCAAAAATAGAACTCAAAGGGATCGCTACAATAGAGTTGCCGGGGGCGATAGAGCCACAGGAGTCTCTCTGATTGGTTGGTGCTGTCATTAGTGTCACTGATGTTTAAAGGTCCAGTACATGTGGATGGGACTGGGAGGGGTGACAGTTGAGGCCTTAAAGCTAGAGTATTACTCAAACCGCTTCTCGTGATCGGTCTGTCTCTCTCATGAAATACATATTGAAGCTTATGTCTTGTCTTTTTAACAGCTGACAAATTGACAGCGTAGAAATGTTTCAGCTTTAGAGAGTTCTCTGTCTCGCTCTCGTTCTTATTCTGTGTAATGTGTATCATCAAGGAAGTTACGACTTGTGACTGAATTCAGGAAGGTGAGCCTGTGTCAAATTTTGCAGACTTGGATTTAAGAAAAGAAGAAAGTGAAGCTTGTGGTGCGTTAGCGTCCGGTTCAGCTACAACATGAAAAGGTCTTAGTCTGATTAAATCAAAATGGTATATCATACACTGCTGTTGGCGGGAAACATGGGAAAGTTATGCATCTTGTAAATTTGATAAACTTGTTCTCCCAATTTGGAGACAAGTAGGCGAAAAAAATCACTTGAGTCAGCATCGTTCACACCCTCTTAATTAAGCCCGACTCATCTCCTTAAGAATAAACAAATGAGTCAGCATGGTATCGTCCTCCAGGAAGTAGTGTCTCTATTATCCCCCTCCATTATCTCAGCCAATCAGGGATCCTGCCTTTCTCCCTACATAGCTCAGTGCTTTCTCCTTGGCTAAACTAAGCTCATAAAATAACAAATCCCAGACCAGTCTGTAATCAATGCATACGAAAGTTTCCATGTTCAAGAAGGCATTTCTGCAAAAACAAATACAAATATATATATTTTTTAAGTAGAAAAGAGCGTCAAACGCCTACGATCCTGAATCCGGGCACATATAAAGAAACACTAACGGAACAGTACTGATAGATAGTGTTCTCTTGAAGCTGTTGTCTTACCTCATCATTTTTGGTGAACCGTTGGGTGAGTTCCTTGTGTTTCCATTGCCTTGTTTCTTTTTAGGCGAAACAGCTGACTGCTGCTCTTCTTCCACTGCAATAACAGGCGAGAGTGGGAGAAGCCAAGGAGGTGAGATCACATACAGGAAGTCTTATACATTTACTGTACGTTAGTACACCAAGACAACACAGGACAATCGGTTCAAAAGTCAGAGAAGGTCCCAAAGCAAAAGAGGAAAGACAAGTTAGAATCAGGAACAGGAGACTAGAGGAACAGGAGACCACAGGGTGAGGAAGGGGAAAGGACGGGACGGATGTAATGCATGATACAGTACGACCTGACAAATCCCCCAAATGCAACTCAATAAAAATGCATGTGAACATCGTCTGCATTGGTTTAAACATAATGATACAACATGCCGTCACCATCATGCTTCTCATTTAATATACCACTGATTTACTGTAAATCTGACTTATTATAAAATGGACTTACTGTAAATCTGACTTATTATAAAATGGACTTACTGTAAAACTGACTTATTGAATATCTTACAGTATCCTACATACTGTGCGTATAATATGATAACAACACAGTATCTATTTTATTAGGCAAGTCAGTTTATTAGGCAAGAACAAATTCTTATTAACAATGACAGCCTAGGAACAGTGGGTTAACTGCCTTGTTCAGGGAGTTAACCCACTATAGATTTTTACTTTGTCAGCTCAGGTATTCGATCTAGCAACCTTTCGGTTACTGGCCCAACACACTAACCACTAGGCTACCTGCCGCCCCAGTATTTTAACATCACACAAAAAACCAAGCCCAAATTTTAATGGTATTTACAAATTATACTTTTCCATTTCTAGCTTGATACTGTATATATCGGTTCAAGTTTTGTAAATAAATTGTAATCATCCTCAAACCATTTCTGAATCATTATAGTTTAAAAATGCACAATGGAATCAACCCCTTGGAATAAGTATCACTAGGAGTGTGTGACTGACTGTGACACATGCATTAACCCCATTAGGTATGCTAATTCAGTAGACATATGTCCATGTCCTATTAAATCATTTCATTAGAAACTTAAAGGAACTGCCCAGGGAAAATCACTTGTAAAAGTTCATTCTCTGTTAACTTATATGCAAATAATGTTGTTGACTCTTTAAGTGTATTTGTGGCCAAAGCATGGATAGTAGAAAAAAAAACACTTCAATAATCCTATCTCAAACTTGTATCTCAAACAGATCGCTTTAAAAAAGGCTATTTCCTCATAGAACATGATGTCCTCTCTCTGAGGTGGATGAGCTGGCCAATCAACTGTCTAGAGGAAGATGAGCTGGATAATCAGCACTCTACTCACATGAATATTTTTTATGAAAGCTATAGGCCCAAACCATTCTGTTGTTGGGGTACGGCCCACACCATTCTGTTGTTGGGGTACGGCCCACACCATTCTGTTGTTGGGGTACGGCCCACACCATTCTGTTGTTGGGGTACGCCCACACCATTCTGTTGTTGGGGTACGGCCCACACCATTCTGTTGTTGGGGTACGCCCCACACCATTCTGTTGTTGGGGTACGACCCACACCATTCTGTTGTTGGGGTACGGCCCACACCATTCTGTTGTTGGGGTACGGCCCACACCATTCTGTTGTTGGGGTACGACCCACACCATTCTGTTGTTGGGGTACGCCCCACACCATTCTGTTGTTGGGGTACGACCCACACCATTCTGTTGTTGGGGTACGACCCACACCATTCTGTTGTTGGGGTACGACCCACACCATTCTGTTGTTGGGGTACGACCCACACCATTCTGTTGTTGGGGTACGACCCACACCATTCTGTTGTTGGGGTACGCCCCACACCATTCTGTTGTTGGGGTACGACCCACACCATTCTGTTGTTGGGGTACGGCCCACACCATTCTGTTGTTGGGGTACGCCCCACACCATTCTGTTGTTGGGGTACGACCCACACCATTCTGTTGTTGGGGTACGACCCACACCATTCTGTTGTTGGGATACGCCCACACCATTCTGTTGTTGGGTACGACCCACACCATTCTGTTGTTGGGGTACGACCCACACCATTCTGTTGTTGGGTACGACCCACACCATTCTGTTGTTGGGTTACGCCCACACCATTCTGTTGTTGGGTACGACCCACACCATTCTGTTGTTGGGGTACGACCCACACCATTCTGTTGTTGGGGTACGACCGACACCATTCTGTTGTTGGGGTACGCCCACACCATTCTGTTGTTGGGGTACGCCCCACACCATTCTGTTGTTGGGGTACGACCCACACCATTCTGTTGTTGGGGTACGACCCACACCATTCTGTTGTTGGGGTACGCCCACACCATTCTGTTGTTGGGGTACGACCCACACCATTCTGTTGTTGGGGTACGACCCACACCATTCTGTTGTTGGGATACGCCCCACACCATTCTGTTGTTGGTACGACCCACACCATTCTGTTGTTGGGGTACGACCCACACCATTCTGTTGTTGGGGTACGCCCCACACCATTCTGTTGTTGGGGTACGCCCCACACCATTCTGTTGTTGGGGTACGACCCACACCATTCTGCTGTTGGGGTAGGACCCACACCATTCTGTTGTTGGGGTACGACCCACACCATTCTGTTGTTGGGGTACGCCCCACACCATTCTGTTGTTGGGGTACGCCCCACACCATTCTGTTGTTGGGGTACGACCCACACCATTCTGTTGTTGGGGTACGACCCACACCATTCTGTTGTTGGGGTACGACCCACACCATTCCAACAAAGAAAAGCTGTTTTTACCATTGGAAGGAAAACTATTTTATAGGTCATATTTCATAGAAATCTGAGAACACCGGGCAGTACCTTTAAGATGCTTCTACTGCTGGCTATGCAAATCTCTCAGAACGTTCATCTAATTAAGATAATAAAGCACAAATATCACAGAGGTGACATCATAAATATGGGCCCTTTGTTCCAAAGTCTGAATGCATCGGAGATGGCTGGTCTTTAGTTTCCTCTCTCTTCTCAGGGCCTAATGACACTGACTGCTGATGCCCTTGGCTCGTGTAATTAGATTGGTCTGAGTGCCACTATGATTTATTCACAGCTCAGCTGCCCCCTTGGACATTGTCTTTACCACTACATGAAACTACACCGACCCAGGGCTCTTCTCTTCGCGGGGGAAAAAAAAGAATGACAAGTTTCGCCTTCCAGTGAAAATGAATCAGGCTAATTCTTTACGCTAGCTGATATCACATTTCTACACGTGAAGAGAAAGCAGAAAGAACAGCTCCTCAGTGCCAGTTCAGTGAAAATGAAATAAAAACAGCAGGTTGACATCTAGCGACTCCTGTGGTGGGCCGGGCGCAGTGCGCACTGACACAGTCGCCAGGTGTACGGTGTTTCCTCTGACACATTGGTGCGGCTGGCTTCCGGGTTAAGTGGGCATTGTGTCAAGAAGCAGTGCGGCTTGGTTGGGTTGTTCTTCGGAGGACGCACGGCTTTCAACCTTCACCTCTCCTGAGTACGTACGGGAGATGCAGCGATGAGACAAGACTGTAACTACCAATTGGCAACAATAAGTAACAACAACAAAAATTACAAAAAAATATCCTGGTCCTCAGATGGGCTAACCTCCAATCGCAATGCTGCCGGGCTGTTTATCTATGACAGTATAATGGAGACAGTAGTGAAGCAAAGGTGGAGTGGCTGGAGATTCCTCAGTCAGTGTGTTCAATATTTAGTAGTTCCCAGCTGACAGCTGCACGCACTGGGTCATTAGTAAGGAATGTTACACGTGCAACCACTCCACCCCAGCAGTACAGCCTCTGCCTCAGTCACAAACACATGCGTTGTGGTAGTGTCGAGCAGGGTGTAGTAAAGCCTAGCTACACCAGACCTCAAGGGGGCTTACAACCCCAGTGCTCTACTCCAGCCTAGCAGCAGCCTCAGTGTTGTGATGTTAGCTAGTATCATTGAGGTTCAACCCGAGGGGGCTTGCATCTACTCCACTCAGCTACAGTCTAAAACACAACACGTTGTGTGTTGTTATCTAGTGGTGAGCAGGGGCCAAACTAGCCACGCCGTGCTGCATGGCACCACAAGTAGGGTTCTCACATGTACAGTGTGGTGTTACTGGAGTGACTGGGCTGGTATCTGTATGTAACTAGCAGCCTGCTGGCATCCTCTGCTGCCAGCCCCCCTGGGCCAGCTCTCAGAGGCTATACATTAACACTGAGGGCCTGGAAGACTGCAGGCTTCCTTTACAGTTGTTGACTAGAGGAATTGACACGGGCATGGGCAATACTGACACAGACATGAATTGACACAGACATGGGCAATACTACTCCACTGTTGCTGCTTTATGGTGGGCTGCGTTGGTTGTGGAGTTGTAATGCAATTATTCTTTATTTGTTTACCTTCATTTAATTAGCCAAGTCAGTTAAGAACAAATTCTTATTTAGAATGACGGCCAGCCCCGGGCCAAACCCTAACCCGGATGACGCTGGGCCAATTGTGCGCCGCACTATGGGACTTCCAATCATGGCAGGTTGTGATACAACCTGGAATCGAACAAGGGTCTGTAGTGACGCCTCTAGCACTGAGACGCAGTGCCTTAGACCGCTGCCCCACTCTGGAGCCCCGAATAGACTGGTTCTGATAGGTTGACCTTTTGATAAATGGGTCGTCTTTAACTGTCGGACAGAGAAGAATGAAAATCAGCACAAGAGAAGAACCATAGATTATAGTCTATACAGTCTATACTAATAGTCTATACAGTCTATACTGATAGTCTATACAGTCTATACTGATAATCTATACAGTCTATACTGATAGTCTATACAGTCTATACTGATAGTCTATACAGTCTATACTGATAGTCTATACTGTCTATACTGATAATCTATACAGTCTATACTGATAATCTATACAGTCTATACTGATAGTCTATACTGTCTGTAAATTATGTGCTGTGGGGTTGAATTCAACTGACTTTATAATGGACTGACTATCAGCGGGAATTGTATTTTACAGACGTGTCATTCACCATTATTTTAAGTCGGGGATCATTCTTTATGGCATAAAAATATGAATAGTTCAATAATTAAGACACTCATTGGTATCAAACACCACTTAGCCACTAGAAGTAGACTCTTAAAATGAAAATGTTAGATATGACATTTACTTTGCTTTTCATAATCAACATGAATTAATCAACAGCAGGGCTTTCAGGTGTTTGATTGTTCTACTATTCTACTATGAGAATAATCGCAACAGACATTTACATCCGACACCTGAAAGGGAGGAACTTAACATATTTTATCACAACAAATCTAATAAATTGAATATTTTGAATCCCTAATCAATGCTGCAAAATAAATGTGTTTATTTAGTTTTGACTTATCTAGTGTTAAAAAAAGATACTTTTATTTTTTTATTATGACAAATAAATCTGACAATACCCGCAGGAGAAAGAAAATATCTTTCCACTTCTCCCAAAGCTAGCTGGGATCAGAAGCCAATTTGTATAGAGATGATTATTTGAACGGTCAGCTGTCCAACACATTACGGTTCTGGCTCTAAACCTCCTGCACTCATCTGTCCCACGTCAAACACGCACAGCTTTACTGCAGGGACAACACATTACCGTTCTGGCTCTAAACCTCCTGCACTCATCTGTCCCACGTCAAACACGCACAGCTTTACTGCAGGGACAACACATTACCGTTCTGGCTCTAAACCTCCTGCACTCATCTGTCCCACGTCAAACATGCACAGCTTTACAGCAGGGACAACACATTGTGGCAGATGTCCTGACTTTCTAAGACCCTCTACTTTAGATGGTCTATAGTAACGTTGTCTCGTCATCCACTACTTGGAATGAATTGTGAAATCGGAGAGAGAATAATGCTCAATAATTATGTTTTGTCATTGTCAATCTAAAAAAAAAATCTAAACAAGTGAATAGTGTGATCCACTAGCTTATTCGGGTAATTGGTTTTTGAGAGCCGTTTGATTGGTTTTGATAGCCGTTTGATTGGTTTTGATAGCCGTTTGATTGGTTTTGATAGTCGTTTGATTGGTTTTGGTACCTGTTTGATTGGTTTTGGTACCTGTTTGATTGGTTTTGGTACCTGTTTGATTGGTTTTGATAGTCGTTTGATTGGTTTTGGTACCTGTTTGATTGGTTTTGGTACCTGTTTGATTGGTTTTGATAGTCGTTTGATTGGTTTTGGTACCTGTTTGATTGGTTTTGGTAGCCGTTTGATTCCAGGTTCTCTTGAGATTCACCAGACATAACTGTTATCTGAGAACTACAACACTTTACTCTACAGTGCAGTGATCTTAGCACTAATATCCAGAGATACACTACCTTAGAGCATTAGCACCATCTACTGCTCAAATTAAAACGAATACTTACTGAAACATAAAGTATTGGGATAAAACTGAAAAACACACATCGTTCTGTGTTATAAAAATGTAATATTATCATGAAAGACATACGTAGTTAATTTGCCTCACGTACCATGACAGCCATGACAGTATTTTCTGTCACAGGGCAACATCAGACAGACACTAACCTCCCTCCTAAAGACACACAGACCAGTCCAGTAATAGACCGTGTCTTTTCAACGTCAGTTGTTGGAGGATGTGGAATTATTGAGCAGTGAAACACAGCAACTGGCGAGCTGGGTTGAGGTCAATTATATTCAAATTCTGTCAATTCAGGAAGTAAACAGAAATCCCAATTGGATTTTTTTTCTCTCAAAGAAATTTAGGAAAACTGGAATTGGAAATTCAGTTTACTTCCTGAAATAATTATTTAACTGAAATGACCCCAAACCTGCTGATGAGCAAACAGGAAAATATGGAGAGTTAGATAGACACAGTCAGAAAGATGTAGGCAGGGAATGGACAGGGGACTGAGAGGAGGGTTAACGACGTTAAGAAACAAATTTAATAACAAAAACATACATGGGAAATCAAAACTTACTTGATTTGATATATCCGTTATAGTTATTTTTTGCTGAGAAAGATGCAAAGACAATGAAAAGTTACAGGGTTGTTGCAATGAGAGCAAATTATATAGCCTGATAATACAGGGTATACCGGAAGGTTATAATGTCAGTTATAAAGCTGCTGTTGGGTTCAATCTCTTTAAAGCACTTTTGAACTGAGGTGTGCCTTGAAGACAAAATGGACCAAGCAATGAAAAATAACAATTGGTTAGTAAAAAATAAGGATGTTTCAATGACTTGCGGTGATGCCGTCAGCTTAGCCAGATCTCACCAGATTGACTTCAGCAATTCAAAATGTTTCCAGATCCCCAATACGTTAGGAGATGCGCCCCCCACCCGAACCCCACAAAGGTTTAATAATGAAGTCAGACTGTGATACTTCCTTGGTCAGGGAGCTGAAATTATAAATGGTTAACTTAAAATGATAAACCTTATTGTTACTGACACATACAGTACCTCATACATTGTGACGGAGACCTATAGAACAGGATATTTACAAAGGAAAGGTTTTGGGGAGTAGGTTTCCCCACTCCCCATGACAAAGAGTATCCCAGATTCCACATGATTTACTTTCTGTAAGTCAGCTTTTGGACCCCTGTAGAGTCCAACATATTCATCAATACCTTACCTATTGGACCCCTGTAGAGTCCAACATATTCATCAATACCTTACCTATTGGACCCCTGTAGAGTCCAACATATTCATCAATACCTTACCTATTGGACCCCTGTAGAGTCCAACATATTCATCAATACCTTACCTATTGGACCCCTGTAGAGTCCAACATATTCATCAATACCTTACCTATTGGACCCCTGTAGAGTCCAACATATTCATCAATACCTTACCTATTGGACCCCTGTAGAGTCCAACATATTCATCAATACCTTACCTATTGGACCCCTGTAGAGTCCAACATATTCATCAATACCTTACCTATTGGACCCCTGTAGAGTCCAACATATTCATCAATACCTTACCTATTGGACCCCTGTAGAGTCCAACATATTCATCAATACCTTACCTATTGGACCCCTGTAGAGTCCAACATATTCATCAATACCTTACCTATTGGACCCCTGTAGAGTCCAACATATTCATCAATACCTTACCTATTGGACCCCTGTAGAGTCCAACATATTCATCAATACCTTACCTATTGGACCCCTGTAGAGTCCAACATATTCATCAATACCTTACCTATTGGACCCCTGTAGAGTCCAACATATTCATCAATACCTTACCTATTGGACCCCTGTAGAGTCCAACATATTCAACAATACCTTACCTATTGGACCCCTGTAGAGTCCAACATATTCATCAATACCTTACCTATTGGACCCCTGTAGAGTCCAACATATTCAACAATACCTTACCTATTGGACCCCTGTAGAGTCCAACATATTCATCAATACCTTACCTATTGGACCCCTGTAGAGTCCAACATATTCATCAATACCTTACCTATTGGACCCCTGTAGAGTCCAACATATTCATCAATACCTTACCTATTTGACCCCTGTAGAGTCCAACATATTCATCAATACCTTACCTATTGGACCCCTGTAGAGTCCAACATATTCATCAATACCTTACCTATTGGACCCCTGTAGAGTCCAACATATTCATCAATACCTTACCTATTGGACCCCTGTAGAGTCCAACATATTCATCAATACCTTACCTATTGGACCCCTGTAGAGTCCAACATATTCATCAATACCTTACCTATTGGACCCCTGTAGAGTCCAACATATTCATCAATACCTTACCTATTGGACCCCTGTAGAGTACAACATATTCATCAATACCTTACCTATTGGACCCCTGTAGAGTCCAACATATTCATCAATACCTTACCTTTTGGACCCCTGTAGAGTCCAACATATTCATCAATACCTTACCTATTGGACCCCTGTAGAGTACAACATATTCAACAATACCTTACCTATTGGACCCCTGTAGAGTCCAACATATTCATCAATACCTTACCTATTGGACCCCTGTAGAGTCCAACATATTCATCAATACCTTACCTATTGGACCCCTGTAGAGTCCAACATATTCATCAATACCTTACCTATTGGACCCCTGTAGAGTCCAACATATTCATCAATACCTTACCTATTGGACCCCTGTAGAGTCCAACATATTCATCAATACCTTACCTATTGGACCCCTGTAGAGTCCAACATATTCATCAATACCTTACCTATTGGACCCCTGTAGAGTCCAACATATTCATCAATACCTTACCTATTGGACCCCTGTAGAGTCCAACATATTCATCAATACCTTACCTATTGGACCCCTGTAGAGTCCAACATATTCATCAATACCTTACCTATTGGACCCCTGTAGAGTCCAACATATTCATCAATACCTTACCTATTGGACCCCTGTAGAGTCCAACATATTCATCAATACCTTACCTATTGGACCCCTGTAGAGTCCAACATATTCATCAATACCTTACCTATTGGACCCCTGTAGAGTCCAACATATTCATCAATACCTTACCTATTGGACCCCTGTAGAGTCCAACATATTCATCAATACCTTACCTATTGGACCCCTGTAGAGTCCAACATATTCATCAATACCTTACCTATTGGACCCCTGTAGAGTCCAACATATTCATCAATACCTTACCTATTGGACCCCTGTAGAGTCCAACATATTCATCAATACCTTACCTATTGGACCCCTGTAGAGTCCAACATATTCATCAATACCTTACCTATTGGACCCCTGTAGAGTACAACATATTCATCAATACCTTACCTATTGGACCCCTGTAGAGTCCAACATATTCATCAATACCTTACCTATTGGACCCCTGTAGAGTACAACATATTCATCAATACCTTACCTATTGGACCCCTGTAGAGTCCAACATATTCATCAATACCTTACCTATTGGACCCCTGTAGAGTCCAACATATTCATCAATACCTTACCTATTGGACCCCTGTAGAGTCCAACATATTCATCAATACCTTACCTATTGGACCCCTGTAGAGTCCAACATATTCATCAATACCTTACCTATTGGACCCCTGTAGAGTCCAACATATTCATCAATACCTTACCTATTGGACCCCTGTAGAGTCCAACATATTCATCAATACCTTACCTATTGGACCCCTCAATACCTTACCTATTGGACCCCTGTAGAGTCCAACATATTCATCAATACCTTAC
Source organism: Oncorhynchus tshawytscha (assembly GCF_018296145.1). Taxonomy (NCBI): domain Eukaryota; kingdom Metazoa; phylum Chordata; class Actinopteri; order Salmoniformes; family Salmonidae; genus Oncorhynchus; species Oncorhynchus tshawytscha. The sequence goes on from NC_056453.1 coordinate 40,821,853, forward strand.
CTATTGGACCCCTGTAGAGTCCAACATATTCATCAATACCTTACCTATTGGACCCCTGTAGAGTCCAACATATTCATCAATACCTTACCTATTGGACCCCTGTAGAGTCCAACATATTCATCAATACCTTACCTATTGGACCCCTGTAGAGTCCAACATATTCATCAATACCTTACCTATTGGACCCCTGTAGAGTCCAACATATTCATCAATACCTTACCTATTGGACCCCTGTAGAGTCCAACATATTCATCAATACCTTACCTATTGGACCCCTGTAGAGTCCAACATATTCAACAATACCTTACCTATTGGACCCCTGTAGAGTACAACATATTCATCAATACCTTACCTATTGGACCCCTGTAGAGTCCAACATATTCAACAATACCTTACCTATTGGACCCCTGTAGAGTACAACATAAAGCTCAGGTTTTTTAGCTAATGGCAGGACAGTGAGGGGACATGTTCAACCAGGGGGCATGCTGGTCCTGGCATCTGTCGCCTGCGATTGGCCGGCACAGAACTAACAGGCTAGCATCTGTCCCACAACAAGAGAATGAAAAGAGGGACACCTAGTCAGTTCTGAATGCAGTGAACAGAAAAGTGTCTTTCACATTTAACCCAACCCCTCTGAATCAGAGAGGTGTAGGGGGACAGCCTTAATCGACGTCTACAGCACCTAAGGAGCAGTTGTTGACGGTTAACTGAATTGAACAAGGGAGGAATGGCAGATTGTTTCACCTTGCCGCCCCGGGGAGTCTAACCAGCAGCCTTTTGGTTACTGGCCCAACGCACTTAACCGCTACGCTACCTGCCACCCGAAGAAGAGAGAGAGAGAGAGAGAGATGGGGAGAGCGATGGAGCGGGAGAGAGAAATGGAGAGAGAGATGGAGTGGGAGAGAGAGAGAAATGGAGAGAGCGATAGAGTGAGAGAGAGAGAAATGGAGAGAGAGATGGAGAGAGAGAGAAATGGAGAGAGCGATAGAGTGAGAGAGAGAGAAATTGAGAGAGAGATGAAGCTAGAGAGAGAGAAATGGAGAGAGCGATAGAGTGAGAGAGAGAGAAATGGAGAGAGAGATGGAGCGAGAGAGGGAGAGGAGGGGAGAGGGGGCTCTGGGAGGCCTGGGGGTTAGGAACTGTCACCCTGAGTTTCATGACAACTGGTAACACTCTCAAAATGAAAATGCAAACATAATTTTCATGTCAGCCCGCATGAGGCCCTGCTCTCAGTGTTCAGCACTCCGTGTAGACAGCGACTCTGGAGTATTCTCTGCTAACTTAGCCATGCAGCCAGACTACGGCTAGCCAGCTAGTCACATCCACAACAGCCCTAGCTGGAAGACTGCAGCTGAGGGGAGAGGACAGCCCCCAGAGACTAGACTATCTGCTTTGATTTTATTAAACAAATGTGGACTGACTTAATATTTCAAAGTAACATGTACCAACACATTGCATATTCTGCTCTTCCCATGCCACGCAACATACACCAGTGTGGGTTGATGACGTCATGCTCCGACACACTCAGAGGAGATACAAAATGCCTTAGTTATCTGAGACTAAAGCCCCCCCCCTCGGCTCCATGTCTGTATTTCTGTCTGTAGGGACTTGTTTCTTGGCAAACTGTGTTGTCTTTACAGCCCCTTGAATCTGCAAGCATCTACTGTAATTGAGGGAGGGTGATTCAGGTCACTAGTAAAGAAATGTAGGTTGGTAACACATGGGCTACAGTAGTATGAAACCCTACTACAATAACATTAGATTTTGAACATTACAAATAATAAAGTCAAGCAGAATTGGTATTTTATCCACTAAAAAACATTGTAACATTAACAGAAATATAGAATTTGGTCAATAAACAGTATTTTGTCTATTTAAAGTATTTAAACCCACTAAATAAAGTATTTAAACCCAATAAATAAAGTATTTAAACCCAATAAATAACCAACTATAAAACGGTAAATCATGCGTCAATTACTAAAGGATAACCAAAACAGCATTAAAACACATTCCAGACAAACATAGCATGTTCTAGAAGACAACTAGGAGCAGGACAAAGACACGACAGGATAACCAACATCATCATAACACTGATCTCCAACATCAATCAACAACATCAACAATCACGGTAATCGCTAAACAAAACTCACATATGTAGACTATTAGACTATTGATGCATTCTGACCGAGACAGAAAACACACAAACCAAAGACTCGGTATTGCATGTTCATGCACACACAAACACACACACAGACACACACACACACACACACACACATGGATGACACACGCTGTGTGTGTCACGTTGACAACTTACAGGCACGTAAAGTGGTCGAGCAATCATTAAGAGAGACAGGAGAGAGAGGGAAGCCACGCTGCTGAAGGGTGTCCTTCGCGTTACTATGGTGATGCACATTGGCCGACATGCGAGAGCAGTCACGCTCTGAACGGCCGCAATCAAAACAACATGCCAGCGTCATTCTCTTGTAGACGGACATCTTGGCTACAGTCATGGGACGGTTGGGCGGTTGGAGAGATGGAAGGATGAGAGGAAGGGGAGGAAAGGAAGCAGGTTAATGGCAAGGCAAGGTTATTCTGTAACCTAGTGAGGGGGGGGGATTGGGAGAGACATGGGAGGGGCGCTAACAAAATGGAACAGGTGCCGAGTCGGACCCTAAATACCAAGTCACTGACTAGTACAACTTCTATTCTACAATCTGAGACAGACCAATGTAGCTAAATCTCAACGAGGGCTTTAGTTTGAAAACATTCACTGATGCTAAACTTGTGTTCGTATGCACACAAAAGGAGGATCTTCAGTCAGTAGAGCTGTCGTCTCAGACTAGAGGACGTCCATATCAAAGGGTCAGCAGGTTAAATAGACTGTCAGGAACACTGCTTGACTGTACCCATCTGATACAATAGCTGAGAGGCTGGGTTACTGTACCCATCTAATAGGTGAGAAGCTGGGTTACTGTACCCATCTAATAGGTGAGAGGCTGGGTTACTGTACCCATCTGATACAATAGGTGAGAGGCTGGGTTACTGTACCCATTCAATAGGTGAGAGGCTGGGTTACTGTACCCATCTAATAGGTGAGAGTCTGGGTTACTGTACCCATTCAATAGGTGAGAGGCTGGGTTACTGTACCCATCTGATGGGTGAGAGGCTGGGTTACTGTACCCATCTAATAGGTGAGAGGCTGGGTTACTGTACCCATCTGATACAATAGGTGAGAGGCTGGGTTACTGTACCCATTCAATAGGTGAGAGGCTGGGTTACTGTACCCATCTAATAGGTGAGAGGCTGGGTTACTGTACCCATCTGATACAATAGGTGAGAGGCTGGGTTACTGTACCCATCTGATACAATAGGCGAGAGTCTGGGTTACTGTACCCATCTAATAGGTGAGAGGCTGGGTTACTGTACCCATCTGATACAATAGGCGAGAGTCTGGGTTACTGTACCCATCTAATAGGTGAGAGGCTGGGTTACTGTACCCATCTGATGGGTGAGAGGCTGGGTTACTGTACCCATCTGATACAATAGGTGAGAGGCTGGGTTACTGTACCCATCTGATACAATAGGTGAGAGGCTGGGTTACTGTACCCATCTAATAGGTGAGAGGCTGGGTTACTGTACCCATCTGATAGGCGAGAGGCTGGGTTACTGTACCCATCTGATATAATAGGTGAGAGGCTGGGTTACTGTACCCATCTGATACAATAGGTGAGAGTCTGGGTTACTGTACCCATCTGATAGGTGAGTGACTGGGTTACTGTAACCATCTGATATAATAGGTGAGAGGCTGGGTTACTGTACCCATCTGATAGGTGAGTGACTGGGTTACTGTACCTGTATAAAAGGTGAGTGACTGGGTTACTGTGGATACAGTGAGTGACTGGGTTACTGTACCTGTATAAAAGGTGAGTGACTGGGTTACTGTACCCATCTGATGGGTGAGTGACTGGGTTACTGTGCATCATACGTCTCGTACTGATCCACCGTATCACAGTTACACCACAGTTAAATCACATGGTATAATATGCAGCCTGGTGACCAGACTGCTCGCGCGCGTCTGTCCATGTGCACCATCGAGCGTATGTTGATTTTGTCCACTCACACCAGACGCGATCAGGACACGCAGGTTGAAATATCAAAATGAACTCTGAACCAATTATATTAATTTGGGGACAGGTTGAAAAGCATTAAACATTAATGGCAATTTAGCTTGCTAGCTTGCTGTTGCTAGCTTATTTGTCCTGGGATATAAACATTGGGGTTGTTATTTTAGCTGAAATGCACTCCGAGAATTTATCCACAGATAAAAGTGTAAATGTAGTTTGTTTCTAGTAATTTCTCCTCCTACAGGCTTCTTCTTCTGTGGACTTTATATGGCGGTTGGCAACCAACTTTAAGGTGCATTACCACCACCAACTGGACTGGAGTGTGAACCTCAGTTCATCTTTCAATCACCCACGTGGGTATATGCTCCTAAAAACCAATGAGGAGATAGGAGAGGCGAGACTTGCTTGCTCGTCAATCGTCACAAATAGAATCAAGTTCTATTTTAGCGCCTGGCTACGCAGACGCTCGTTGACGCGCACAAGCAGTGTGTGGGTGCAATGATTGAATAACATGTATGTGTACATTTATTTTTGCAACGCTCGTGCACTTGACGCGGGCAGTGTGGTCAGCATGTAAATGTTTAAATAAAACAGTTAGCTGGTTTCGTGATGAACATGCTCTGTAAGCATTTGGTAACCCAAGCAAAGCGGCACTGTGAAATCTCAATGTTACACTGAAGCCTATGATGCTAGCTATATCTGCCTCTTGTTGGCATCCGTCCACAGAGAAGTTCACATGATGTAGATGCAGGATGAGATGTTTAGCCACATACAGTACAGTACACATGTAAGAGCGTGGGACTGGGCACCAGTCTCCTGGCTGCACGGGACCGGTTTGACTCAATCATAGCGCCCTATGTAAAGCAGTCCTCTATTTTTTGGATTCATAAAGTAAAAGTGTGCCCATCTATCACGATCACTTGACCAAAGTCCAAATATCACTCACTGCAGCAAAGATCACTCACTGCAGCAAAGATCACTCACTGCAGCAAAGATCACTCACTGCAGCAAAGATCACTCACTGCAGTAAAATTCACTCACTGCAGCAAAGTAGCTGTTTGCATTTGTTTAAGCTGTTTTCTAGTGACGTTTATTTGGATACATCCATAACAATGAGCTAATGAGGTGCAATTTCGCCTGGCATAGAGAATGTGCTCTCTCGTCAGGACACTGTTGTTCAGAGGAGCTAGCCAACAACACAGCTAACACAATCACTTCAAACTGAGGCTGGAAAGACTGAAAACTAGCTGCACTTCTTTTAGTTCTACCTGTTTTCTATTGACATTTCTTTGTATATATCCATGAAAATGATGCCAGCTGATTCATGATTTAGACTGGCTGAGAAACGTTGCCTGTCTGTCTGTCGGTCTCGTCCCGACTTCCGACACGTTCATTATTATGGGACAGTTGGAGATCGAATTTGAATATTGAAACAATGTTGAGAGACAGACAGCAATGTTTATACAAATCTCCCCTGTTAAAAACTTAATGTTAGTCTAAAACAAATGTGAGATAATGTCTAGATGCTTTTTATAGCGGAGATCAAGTTTATAAATTGTCGCCTCCTGGGTGGCGCAGTGGTCTAGGGCACTGCAACACAGCACAGCGCTAGCTGTGCGCTGCGCTGCGCTGTCGCAGGCTCTGTCGCAGCCGGCCGTGACCAGGAGGTCCGTGGGGCAATGCACAATTGGCCTAGTGTCGTCTGGGTTAGGGAGGGTTTGGCCAGTAGGGATATCCTTGTCTCATTGCGCACCAGCGACTCCAGTGGCGGGTCGGGCGCAGTGCGCGCTAACCAAGGTAGCACGGTGTTTCCTCCAACACATTGGTGCGGCCGGCTTCCGGGTTGGAAGCGCGCTGTGTTAAGAAGCAGTGTGGCTTGGTTGGGTTGTGTTTCAGAGGACGCATGGCTTTCAACCTTCGTCTCTCCTGAGCCCGCACGGGAGTTGTAACGATGAGACAAGATAGTAATTACTAACAATTGGATACCATGAAATTGGGGAGAAAAGGGGGTAAAATAAGAAATATATATATTTATATAAAAGTTTATAAATTGTCTGGATGGGCTGATGAGACAGTGGATTGCTCAGTCAGATGGAACAGAGTGAATAGGCATTCCAACATCATAGATTTAGCCGGTGGTAACTTGTGGAATAGACACCGGCTGGAATCTGGTTTTAACCAATCAGCATTCAGGTCGTTGTTTAATAAAGGCCAACAACTAAGTCAACTAAGTCAATATCCTATATTAAATATCCAATCATACTGCTTTCACAGTATATTTTGATTTATTTTGAGCATTTCTGAGTTGACTCATTCTAACCTCATCCAGATTGTTGAAGTGTTAGGAGGACATCTGGTGGTAGTCTGCAGTAACTGTTTCAAGTGAAATTGAGTCCAGAGATATGGGTGGTTAGGTTTTTGACTGCGTTCAATGTTCTCCTTGACCAGAGAGTAAAGCGTGCAAATGAGAAATGAATGAAGAACGCAGGCAGGTAGCAGTATTGACCTTCAACACATGCTATATGAATGAATAACGCAGGCAGGCAGCAGTATTGACCTTTGCCTGTGTCCTTATGAAGAAAGGAGGCAGGCAGGCAGCAGTACTGACCTTCGCCACATGATATATGAAGAAAGGACGCAGGCAGGCAGCAGTATTGACCTTTGCCTGTGTCCTTATGAAGAAAGTAGGCAGGCAGGCAGCAGTACTGACCTTCGCCACATGATATATGAAGAAAGGACGCAGGCAGCAGTATTGACCTTTGCCTGTGTCCTTATGAAGAAAGGAGGCAGGCAGGCAGCAGTACTGACCTTTGCCTGTGTCCTTATGAAGAAAGTAGGCAGGCAGGCTGCAGTATTGACCTTCGCCACATGATATATGAAGAAAGAACGCAGGCAGGCAGCAGTATTGACCTTCGCCACATGATATATGAAGAAAGAACGCAGGCAGGCAGCAGTATTGACCTTCGCCACATGCTATATGAATGAATAACGCAGGCAGGCTGCAGTATTGACCTTCGCCACATGATATATGAAGAAAGAACGCAGGCAGGCAGCAGTATTGACCTTCGCCACATGATATATGAAGAAAGAATGCAGGCAGGCAGCAGTATTGACCTTCGCCACATGCTATATGAATGAATAACGCAGGCAGGCTGCAGTATTGACCTTCGCCACATGCTATATGAATGAATAACGCAGGCAGGCTGCAGTATTGACCTTCGCCACATGCGACATGGACAGTAATTTCAACAATAACAGATCTAATTCAAGGCAGTAGACTGTACTATGGAGGGGAACGGTAGGGTACCCATATCACTCACAATAGATCACTATAAGTAAACCCGTTAACACATAGTTTAATGTTCCAAGGCAGCAGGAAGAGAACACATGAAGAGTTAGGGTCAATAGGTATGGACATAACATATAAAAGACAAGACAAGCGTCTCCAGTCTAGGCACACCGTTGAATAAGCCTGTTTGAAATCACCAAAGGAGAAACCTAACACAGACGTTAGACAGATCAAAACTGTTTTCGTTGCTGTTGAGACTGGTCCCAGATCTGTTTGTACTGTTCTGCCAACTCCTATAATCATTGTCACGCCAAAACATGACAGCTCTGGGACCAGGGTATATGCTGCTTTATCCTCTTGCTCTTAAATCACTGTATTGATTGCTACATTAATGTATTGATTAGCATTATGTATTGATTGCTACATTAATGTATTGATTATCATTATGTATTGATTGCTACATTAATGTATTGATTAGCATTATGTATTGATTGCTACATTAATGTATTGATTATCATTATGTATTGATTGCTACATTAATGTATTGATTATCATTATGTATTGATTACTACATTAATGTATTGATTATCATTATGTATTGATTGCTACATTAATGTATTGATTATCATTATGTATTGATTGCTACATTAATGTGTTGATTATCATTATGTATTGATTGCTACATTAATGTATTGATTATCATTATGTATTGATTGCTACATTAATGTATTGATTATCATTGTGTATTGATTGCTACATTAATGTATTGATTATCATTATGTATTGATTGCTACATTAATGTATTGATTATCATTATGTATTGATTGCTACATTAATGTATTGATTATCATTACCTATTGAGTTCTACATTAATGCATTGATTATCATTATGTATTGATTGCTACATTAATGTATTGATTATCATTACCTATTGATTGCTACGTTGATGTATTGATTATTATTATGTATTGATTGCTACATTAATGTATTGATTATCATTATGTATTGATTGATACATTAATGCATTGATTATCATTATGTATTGATTGCTACATTAATGTATTGATTATCATTATGTCTTGATTGCTACATTAATGTATTGATTATCATTATGTATTGATTGCTACATTAATGTATTGATTATCATTATGTATTGATTGCTACATTAAATATGAATAAGTGTACGTTCCAAATGGTTCCCTATGGTTCCCACTACATATAGTGCACTACTTATTACCAGGGCCATGCGAGCCCATTTGAAACTCAGCCTTAGAACACAGATGGAAAATACATTTTCTGTGGACAGTTATTTATGCACTTACTGCTTGTTAAAAAGGGGCAATCTGCAGTTCGAACAATAACAAAGTGGCCCACCCTGCCACAGGTTTGGTAACCAGTTGAGGGATGGGACTGGAGAAATGTAACTACTCTCAAATTCATGAACAAAGTTATGGATACAAGGACTGACCATCCGTGATATCTACATGATCGTTATACTGATATTTTGAGGCTATAAATATTTACATTATTTACAAATAAAGGAATGAAACGAGTTTATATTTTGGTTTCTGATGGGGTACGTCAGTTGAACTAAGTAAAGGAATGAAACGAGTTTATATTTTGGTTTCTGATGGGGTACGTCAGTTGAACTAAGCTCACATGGCATCTATAACTTATATTCTTCAAGAATCAATGGGTCTATATATCATCAATTTGAATCTTAATCTTAAAACGAATATAAGAACTGCAGATTTGCCCCTTTAAACTAGTCCTACGGCCTTTCCAGATGCAGAGGTCAACTGGTTTTATTATTATTATTATTATTAAATATTATTATTTATTTTCCTGTAAATTGTCAATTTTTGGACTTAACTGTTTTAGTGGCTATGTAGGTCATGTCAGGACAATGTCTGTATCCCCAATGACACCCTCTTTTCCCTATATACTACACGTCTTTGGACCGACTCCCCAAAGTAGTGCACTGTAAAGGGAATATGGCTCCATTTGGGACACAGGCCAACGACACTACAATGTTTACGCTAACGTTAGCTCTGCTTAAACCTAGACTGTAAACAAATTCCTGTCAACACTCATCTATAGTATAGTATACACATAGTGTAGTACGCATATAGTATAGTACACATATAATATAGTATAGTACACATATAATATAGTATAGTACACATATAGTAGAGTACACCTATAGTATAGCGTAGCACACATATTGCATAGTACACATTTAGTATAATACACATATAGTATTGTAGAGTACATGTATAGTATAGTACACTTATAGTATACAGTTAGTATAGTACACATATAGTATTGTAGAGTGCACATATAGTACAATAGTATATTACATGTATAGCATAGTATATTATATGTATAGTATGGTATGGTATAGTACACATATACGATTGCAGAGTACCTTCATAGTACACATATAGTATATTACATGTATAGTACAGATATAGTATAGTATAATACATGTATATTATAGTACATGAAGTATAGTACGCATATAATATAGCACACATATAGTATTTCTAGAGTACACATATAGTATAGTAAACAAGTAAACATATAGTATAGTACACATATACTATAGTATACTACACATATAGTAAAGTACAGTACACATATAGTATAGTACATGTATAGTATACACTGTGTTAAAATATCGTGCATTAAAAAGCTCAATAAATATTATTTTTAAAGAACAGTAAATACTTACATCGTTTGCATCCACATTTCTTTATCCTTTTAGGATCTGTGATGTCATCGTGGCAAGCTTTGCAGTAGAAAAGTGCCCTATGAAAACACCCCAGACATATTTTAGTATCCAACCATCAGTAAGTCCAAGACTAATTTAACATCATTTGATGTCAAACTCTATTTGGAGGCTTTCTGAGTCTTTTCTACAGAGAACAATTAAATACTTTCACATACAGCGCATTCTGGAAAGTATTCAGACCCTTTGACTTTTTCCACATTTTGTTACATTACAACCTTATTCTAAAATGTATTAGATAGTTTTTTTCCCTTATCAATCTACACACAATACCCCATAACGACAAAGCAAAATAGGTTTTTAGAAATGTTTGATATGTGTTAAAACAAATGGAAATATCACATTTACATAAGTATTCAAGTCTTCTTGGGTATGACACTACAAGCTTGGCACACCTGTATTTGCAGAGTTTTTCCCATTCTTCTCTGCAGATCCTCTCAAGTTCTGTCAGGTTGGACGGGAACTTTGCTGCACAGCTATTTTCAGGTCTCTCCAGAGATGTTCGATTGGATTCAAGTCCGGGCTCTGGCTGGGCCACTCAAGGACATTCAGAGACTTGTCCTGAAGTCACTCCTGCGTTGTCTTGGCTGTGTGCTTAGGGTCGTTGTCCTATTGGAAGGTGAACCTTCGACCTAGTCTGAGGTCCTGAGCACTCTGGAGCAGTTTTTCATCAAGGATCTCTCTGTACTTTGCTCCATTCATCTCTCCCTCAATCTTGACTCCCTGCCACTGAAAAATGTCCGTACAGCATGATGCCCCACCAAGCTTCCCCGGAGGGATGGCGCCAGGTTTCCTCCAGACGTGAGACTTGGCATTCAGGCCAAAGAGTTCGATCTTGGTTTCATCAGACTAGAGAATCGTGTTTATCCTTTCCAAATGATGTCCAATCAATTGATTTGAACACAGGCTGAACCCAATCAAGTTAGAAACATCTCAAGGATGATCAATGGAAACAGGAAGCACCTGAGCTCAGTTTTGAGTCTTATGGCAAATCTCTGAATACTTATGTACATTGTTTTATACATTTGCAAACAAATCTAAAAACCTGTTTTCACGTTGTCATTATGGGGTATTGTGATGTCATTATGGGGTATTGTGATGCCATTGTGGGGTATTGTGATGTCATTATGGGGTATTGTGATGCCATTGTGGGGTATTGCATATAGATTGCTAAGGACATTTTTAATTTAATCAATTTGAGAATAAGGCTGTAATGTAACAAAATGTGGAAAAAATCAAGGGGTCTGAATAGTTCCCGAAGGCACTGTACAAGTACCTACCTCTTAACTTCTTTGGCATCGCTGGCGATAAAGAACCCCAAGGTACCTTCCTGCATCTTCACATGGTTCCCGGGGTTGATGAGAGTGCTGTTGTAAATACAAAACAAAAATAGATGGTCGTCAAGGAGGAGAATCATTCTGTTACAGGCAGTTAGCATCCTAATGCTCTAAACACGAGGAATGGTACACACTTAGACAAGACCACTATCTAGTATGGACAAACAGAGGATGGTGACTGTAACGTAGCTCATGAGAATCACTGTAAAACAAATGCAAATCAAAGTTGACACTGCTATTATGAAATTGACTGCATCATCCAATGGGAATTTGTAATGATGTAATGATTGATTAATTGATTAATATATAGAACCTCCATCTGTCAAGGATGAGAATGAACATTCAGGTAAGGTTAGGTGTCTTGGAGAGAACAACATTAGAGCTAAGGTACTGTATACTAGCCTGGTCACCCCAGACCAGTTTGAGCACAACCATACCTGTATTCTAGCCTGGTCACCCCAGAACTGTGACAAAGCACATAATATATTACATGGACTCTGTTTTAAATAATATGGGTAGACATGATTTATGAATAACTAACCCTACATCTGTTAGGTCCCTGTTCCTCAGTCAAGTATTGAATGTCATTGTATTGAATTGTATTGAATTGAAGGACAGATTCAACCACAAATACCAGGGAGCTTTCGAATGCCTCATTAAGAAGGGCAGTGATTGGTAGATGGGTCACAATAACAAATCAGACATTGAATATCTCTTTAAGCATGGTCAAGTTAATAATGATGTTGCGGATGATGTATTAAACCACCCAGATACATCAAAGATGCAGGCGTCCTTCTGAACTGAGCAGCAGGACAGGAAGGAAACTGCTCAGGGATTTCACCATGAGGCCATTGGTCATTTTAAAGCAGCTACAGAGTTCAATGGCTGTGATGGGAGAAAACTGAGGATGGATCAACAACATCGTAGTGACTCCACAATAATGACAGAGTGAAAAGAAGAATACAAATATACAGAATAAAAATATTCCAAAACATGCATCCTGTATGCAACAAGATACTAAATAATAAGTAATACTGCAACAACAAGATACTAAATAATAAGTAATACTGCAACAACAAGATACTAAATAATAAGTAATACTGCAACAACAAGATACTAAATAATAAGTAATACTGCAACAACAAGATACTAAATAATAAGTAATACTGCAACAACAAGATACTAAATAATAAGTAATACTGCAACAACAAGATACTAAATAATAAGTAATACTGCAACAACAAGATACTAAATAATAAGTAACACTGCAACAACAACGAAAATCACAGCAAAGGAATACACTTTTTTGACCTAAATTCAAAGCCTTATATTTGGGGCGATTCCAACACAGGGGCCTCTCGAGTGGTGCAGCGGTCTAAGGCACTGCATCGTAGAGGTGTTACTACAGATGCGGGTTTTATCCCGGGCTGTGTAGCAGCCGGCCGTGACCGGGAGACCCATTAGGCGGTGCACAATTGGCCCATTATCATCTGGGTTTGGCCAGCCGGGATGTCCTTATCTCATTGCTCTCTAGCGACTCCTGTGGTGGGCTGGGCGTATGCACGCTGACACGGTTGCCAGTTGGACAGTATTTCCTCCGACTCATTGGTGTGGCTGGTTAAGCGAGCAGTGTGTCAAGAAGCAGTGCGGCTTGGTCATGTCGTGTTTTGGAGGACGCATGGCTCTTGACCTTCGTCTCTCCCGAGTCCGTACGGGAGTTGCAACGATGGGCCAAGACTGTAAGTGCCAGTGTGGGGAGAAAAGTACTAAAAAACAACAACCACACATCACTGTGTAACTGCCTCCTTATTTTCAAGCATGGTGGTGGTTGCATCATGTTATGGGTATGCTTGACATCATCAATACTGGGGAGTTTTTCAGGATAAAAAGAAAGGGGATGGAGCTAAGCACAGGCAAAATCCTAGATGAAAACCTGCGTCAGTCTGCTTTATACCAGTCACTGGGAGAGGATTTCCACTTTCAGCAGGACAATAACCTACAACACAAGGCCAATCCTACACTGGAGTTGCTTACCAAGAAGACAGTGAATGTTCCTGAGTGGCCAAGTTAAAGTTTTGACTTAAATCTGCTTGATTTATATGTATTGCAAGACTTGAAAATTGCTGTCGAGCCATGATCCCCAACATCGTGACAGAGCTTGAAGAAGTTGCAGAGTATGTTGTGAAGTTTGTTCGCCAAAAACATGACAATTAAATACATTTTAATACCACTTTGTAATACAATAAACTGTGAATCCAAGGGGTCTGAATACTTTTGCAAGGCACTGTATGTGTCATGGCTGTGGGTCTGTTGGAAAGAGGTTCTTCCTAGGTTCCTGCCTTTCTAGGGAGTTTTTCCTAGTCACCGTGCTTCTACATCTGCAATGCTTGCTGTTTGGTGGTTTTAGGCTGGGTTCCTGTATAGCACTTTGTGACATCAGCTGATGTAAAAAGGGCTTTATAAATACATTTGATTTGAACTGTACCTGCTTTCCCGTATATCAGACTTGTACTCGATAGCGATCAGTAGCAGCTTTAGCTTCACATAGCAGAGTCTGGAGAGGAGCATTCAAAAACATCAATATTATCAAACAATCAATGTGACAGAGAGAGAGAGAGAGAGAGAGAGAGAGAGACAGGGAGGGGGAGAGGAATGTCGAGAGCGAACAATGGCGAGAGAGAGAAAAAAAGAGAGAGAAAGAGAGAGAGTGAGGAATGTCGAGAGCGAACGATGGAGAGAGAGAGAGACAGAGAGAGACAGAGGAATGTCGAGGGAACAAGGGAACAATGGAGAGAGAGAGAGACAGGTAGAGAGAGAATGAAAGTTGTAGAGAGGGAGAGAAAGAAAGAGAGAGGTGGGTGATGGTGATTTGAATATAATTGATATAGTAGGGTACTTCAGAAAACAGTATCATCATACTTACTCACAAATGGTGGGGAAGGATAAGCCCACAAAGGCACTAGACAGGTACTCAGTATACATTTCATTGGCTACTCCTTCCAGATAATACTTCTGCCACGTGTCCTCTTCAATCTGAAACAATAAAGGATAAAACATGCAAAGGTACCGTATATTATCAAGAACATATTTTATTTACCTCGCACAAAAAGTGAACCAAAGTAACCGTAAAGCAAATAACCCTGTATGTGTATGTACATCAACAGTCTTAAATATCAAACAAGTATTCTGAAATTACAAATACAGTCAGAATATGGAATAGTCTGTACAGTTGTGGCCAAAAGTTTTGAGAATGACACAAATATTAATTTCCACAAAGTTTGCTGCTTCAGTGTCTTTAGATATTTTTTGTCAGATGTTACTATGGAATACTGAAGTATAATTACAAGCATTTCATAAGTGTCAAAGGCTTTTATTGACAATTACATGAAGTTGACGCAAAGAATCAATATTTGCAGTGTTGACCCTTCTTTTTCAAGACCTCTGATGGCGGCCCATTATTGCATAATCAATGCTTGGAGTTTGTCAGAATTTGTGGGGTTTTGTTTGTCCACCCACCTCTTGAGGATTGACCACAAGTTCTCAATGGGATTAAGGTCTGGGGAGTTTCCTGGCCATGTTTTGTTCCCCGAGCAACTTAGCAACTCTTGCCTTATGGCAAGGTTCTCCATCATGCTCCATCATGCTCCATCATGCAGGAAAAGGCATTTTTCTTCACTAAACTGTTCCTGGATGGTTGGGAGAAGATGCTCTCAGAGGATGTGTTGGTACAATTCTTTATTCGTGGCTGTGTTCTTAGGCAAAATTGTGAGTGAGCCCACTCCCTTGGCTGAGAAGCAACCCCACACATGAATGGTCTCAGGATGCTTTACTGTTGGCATGACACAGGACTGAGGGTAGCGCTCACCTTGTCTTCTCTGGACAAGCTTTTTTCCGGATGGCCCAAACAATCGGAAAGGGGATTCATCAGAGAAAATGACTTTGCTCCAGTCCTCAAAAGTCCAATCCCTGTACCATTTGCAGAATATCAGTCTGTCCCTGATGTTTTTCCTGGAGAGAAGTGGCTTCTTTGCTGCCCTTCTTGACACCAGGCCATCTTCCAAAACTCTTCGCCTCACTATGCGTGCAGATGCACTCACACCTACCTGCTGCCATTCCTGAGCAAGTTATGTACTGGTTGTGCCCCGATCCCGCAGCTGAATCAACTTTACGGTCCTGGCACTTGCTGGACTTCGTTGGGCGCCCTGAAGCCTTCTTCACAACAATTGAACCGCTCTCCTTGAAGTTCTTGATTATCCGCTAAATGGTTGATTTAAGTGCAATCTTACTGGCAGCAATATCCTTGCCTGTGAAGCCCTTTTTGTGCAAAGCAATGATGACGGCACGCGTTTCCTTGCAGGTAACAATGGTTGACAGAGGAAGAACAATGATTCCAAGCACCACCCTCCTTTTGAAGCTTCCAGTCTGTTATCCGAACTCAATCAGCATGACAGAGTGATCTCCAGCCTTGTCCTCGTCAACACTCACACCTGTGTTAACGAGACAATTACTGACATGATGTCAGCTGGTCCTTTTTGTGGCAGGGCTGAAATGCAGTGGAAATGTTTTGGGGGGGATTCAGTTCATTTGCATGGCAAATAGGGACTTTGCAATTAATTGCAATTCATCTGATCACTCTTCATAACATTCTGGAGTATATGCAAATTGCCATCATACAAACTGAGGCAGCAGACTTTGTGAAAATTAATATTTGTGTCATTCTCAAAACTTTTGGCCACGACTATATATTTAAAATAGTCTGAATATTCCCTTCATTAGTCTTTACTAGGACCCAGGCACCTACAGACAAAGTGTGATCAAAGGATGAAGAACAATGCTGTACAAAAGCCTGTGGACAAGTGTAATAATCTCCAGCTCTTCCTGGTCATTCGAAATGGATTTGAATCAGTGACCTAAGGATTACAGTCTGTTTAGGTCTCCCCAACATGTACCTTGATAAAGGACCTCATGGAGAAGAGGTTGGCCAGCATGGTGGAGAGGCCCTGAGCCAGACAACTCTGTGCGATGAAGCCAAGCTTCAGCTCAGCAAGGCAAATGGCATCGTCACCCTCCTTCCAGTTCCAACTGGGAATGTTCAAAAGGTGGGCCTGGGGACACGCAGGAAAGATGCAGAGAGATTAGGGTTCCAAAATGTCGGTAAGTGTCCCAAAATTTCCAGGCTTTGTAGCATTCCTGGTTGGAGGATTCCGAATGTCCTCTTAATCCATTATGATTCCTGGGAATCTGGAAAAACCTGGCAATTTTATGAAAGTTACAACCCTAAAATATATAATTGAGGTGCAGGAAGAATATCAGTAGAGATCTTATGTTCTCAGCCGGCCTCCACTGGAGTTCAATGACACATTGTAACAACTCTGATGGGGTTGTACTGCACACACCTTGTTGTGGTACTGCAACATCTGGGTAATGATTCTGATCTTCGGGTGGTAGTTCTTGATGGATATCACCCTGAGGTATTGTTAGAAGAAACAATGTAAGAACCCGTCTACAGGATCTTGGACTCAGTAGTAACACAGTTTTCTTGCTTAGGGAACTTGAGATTTGACATTGGCATATTGTATGGCAGTCAGTTATAACAGTCAATTATGTTTGGTACATTATCTATTATCAATGCATTACTCCAGAATACATACAGTTGAAGTTGGAAATTTACATACACTTAGGTTGGAGTCATTAGAACTCGTTTTTCAACCACTCCACAAACTTCTTGTTAACAAACTATAGTTTTGGCAAGTCGGTTAGGACATCTACTTTGTGCATGACACAAGTAATTTGTCCAGCAATTGTTTACAGACAGATTATTTCACTTATTTTTCAATGTATCACAATTCCAGTGGGTCAGAAGTTTACATACACTAAGTTGACTGTGCCTTTAAATAGCTTTGGAAAATTCCAGAAAATTATGTCATGGCTTTAGAAGCTTCTGTTAGGCTAATTTACATAATTTGAGTCAATTGGAGATGGACTTGTGGATGTATTTCAAGGCCTACCTTCAAACCCAGTGCCTCTTTGCTTGACATCATGGGAAAATCAAAAGAAATAAGCCAAGACCTCAGAAAAAAATTGTAGACCTCCACAAGTCTGGTTCATCCTTGGGAGCAATTTCCAAATGCCTGAAGGTACCACGTTCATCTGTACAAACAATAGTACACAAGTATAAACACCATGGGACCATGCAGCCGCTTAGGAAGGAGACACGTTCTGTCTCCTAGAGAGACAGTGCAAATCAACCCTAGAACAACAGCAAAGGACCTTGTGAAGATGCTGGAGGAAACAGGTACAAAAGTATCTATATCCACAATAAAATGAGTCCTATGTCGACATAACCTGAAAGGCCGCTCAGTAAGGAAGAACCCACTGCTCCAAAACCGCCATTAAAAATCCAGACTACGGTTGCACATGGGGACAAAGATGGTACTTTTTCGAGAAATGTCCCTGGTCTGATGAAACAAAAATAGAACTGTTTGGCCAAAATGACCATTGTTATGTTTGGATGAAAAAGGGGGAGGCTAGCAAGCCGAAGAAAACCATCCCTACCGTGAAGCACAGGGGTGGCAGCATCATGTTGTGGGGGTGCTTTGCTGTAGGAGGGACTGGTGCACGTCACAAAATAGATGGTATCATGAGGAAGGAACATTACGTGGATATATTGAAGCAACATCTCAAAACATCAGTCAGGAAGTTAAAGCTTGGTCGCAAATTGGTCTTCCAAATGGACAATGACCCCAAGCATACGTCAAAATGGCTTAAGGCTTAAGGACAACAAAGTCAAGGTATTGGAGTGGCCATCACAAAGCCCTGACCTCAATCCTATAGAAAAAGTGTGTGCGAGCAAGGAGGCCTACAAAACCTGACTCAGTTACACCAGCTCTGTCAGGAGCTTTAACAACTTATTGTGGGAAGCTTGTGGAAGGCTCCCGAAACGTTTGACCCAAGTTGAACAATTTAAAGGCAATGCTACCAAATACTAATTGAGTGTATGTAAACTTCTGACCCACTGGGAATGCGATGAAAGAAATAACAGCTGAAATAAATAATTCTCTCTACTATTATTCTGACATTTCACAATCTTAAAATTAAGTGGTGATCCTAACTGACCTAAGACGGGGGGATATTTACTAGGATTAAATGTCAGGAATTGTGTAAAACTGAGTTTAAATGTATTTGGCTAAGGTGTATGTAAACCTCCGACTTCAACTGTATTCACATGCTTTCAAGTATAATTTTTGTCCTCTAGTCATGTTTCAATGGGATAGTAAATGTAATATGTTTTGTAAATCAACAATATCTTTGCAAGGTATATTTGTACAACACAATAGGTTGATAATGTTGTATCTGTACCTCATGATGTTGGAAGCATCCTCAGCATCAGGGTCTGCACAGTATTTATTAGCTAGGATCAAACAGGCATCTGCTGACTCTATCTGAGGGATGACAGAAGACTAGATAAGACCTGACTATCTGAGGGATGACAGAAGACTAGATAAGACCTGACTATCTGAGGGATGACAGAAGACTAGATAAGACCTGACTATCTGAGGGATGACAGAAGACTAGATAAGACCTGACTATCTGAGGGATGACAGAAGACTAGATAAGACCTGACTATCTGAGGGATGACAGAGAGACTAGATAAGACCTGACTATCTGAGGGATGACAGAGAGACTAGATAAGACCTGACTATCTGAGGGATGACAGAAGACTAGATAAGACCTGACTATCTGAGGGATGACAGAGAGACTAGATAAGACCTGACTATCTAAGGGATGACAGAAGACTAGATAAGACCTGACTATCTGAGGGATGACAGAGAGACTAGATAAGACCTGACTATCTAAGGGATGACAGAGAGACTAGATAAGACCTGACTATCTGAGGGATGACAGAGAGACTAGATAAGACCTGACTATCTGAGGGATGACAGAAGACTAGGTAAGACCTGACTATCTGAGGGATGACAGAGAGACTAGATAAGACCTGACTATCTGAGGGATGACAGAAGACTAGATAAGACCTGACTAACTGAGGGATGACAGAGAGACTAGATAAGACCTGACTATCTGAGGGATGACAGAGAGACTAGATAAGGCCTGCCTATCTGAGGGATGACAGAGAGACTAGATAAGACCTGACTATCTGAGGGATGACAGAGAGACTAGATAAGACCTGACTATCTGAGGGATGACAGAGAGACTAGATAAGACCTGACTATCTGAGGGATGACAGAGAGACTAGATAAGACCTGACTATCTAAGGGATGACAGAGAGACTAGATAAGACCTGACTATCTAAGGGATGACAGAGAGACTAGATAAGACCTGACTATCTGAGGGATGACAGAGAGACTAGATAAGACCTGACTATCTGAGGGATGACAGAAGACTAGGTAAGACCTGACTATCTGAGGGATGACAGAGAGACTAGATAAGACCTGACTATCTGAGGGATGACAGAGGACTAGATAAGACCTGACTAACTGAGGGATGACAGAGAGACTAGATAAGACCTGACTATCTGAGGGATGACAGAGAGACTAGATAAGGCCTGCCTATCTGAGGGATGACAGAGAGACTAGATAAGACCTGACTATCTGAGGGATGACAGAGAGACTAGATAAGACCTGACTATCTGAGGGATGACAGAGAGACTAGATAAGACCTGACTATCTGAGGGATGACAGAGAGACTAGATAAGACCTGACTATCTAAGGGATGACAGAAGACTAGATAAGACCTGACTATCTGAGGGATGACAGAGGGAATAGATAAGACCTGACTATCTGAGGGATGACAGAGAGACTAGATAAGACCTGACTATCTGAGGGATGACAGAGGGAATAGATAAGACCTGACTATCTGAGGGATGACAGAGAGACTAGATAAGACCTGACTATCTAAGGGATGACAGAGAGACTAGATAAGACCTGACTATCTGATGGATGACAGAGAGACTAGATAAGACCTGACTATCTGAGGGATGACAGAGAGACTAGATAAGACCTGACTATCTAAGGGATGACAGAAGACTAGATAAGACCTGACTATCTGAGGGATGACAGAGAGACTAGATAAGACCTGACTATCTGAGGGATGACAGAGAGACTAGATAAGGCCTGACTATCTAAGGGATGACAGAGGGACTAGATAAGACCTGACTATCTGAGGGATGACAGAAGACTAGATAAGACCTGACTATCTGAGGGATGACAGAGGGAATAGATAAGACCTGACTATCTGAGGGATGACAGAGAGACTAGATAAGACCTGACTATCTGAGGGATGACAGAAGACTAGATAAGACCTGACTATCTGAGGGATGACAGAGAGACTAGATAAGACCTGACTATCTAAGGGATGACAGAGAGACTAGATAAGGCCTGACTATCTAAGGGATGACAGAGGGACTAGATAAGACCTGACTATCTGAGGGATGACAGAAGACTAGATAAGACCTGACTATCTGAGGGATGACAGAGGGAATAGATAAGACCTGACTATCTGAGGGATGACAGAGAGACTAGATAAGACCTGACTATCTGAGGGATGACAGAAGACTAGATAAGACCTGACTATCTGAGGGATGACAGAGAGACTAGATAAGACCTGACTATCTGAGGGATGACAGAAGACTAGATAAGACCTGACTATCTGAGGGATGACAGAGAGACTAGATAAGACCTGACTATCTGAGGGATGACAGAGAGACTAGATAAGACCTGACTATCTAAGGGATGACAGAGAGACTAGATAAGACCTGACTATCTGAGAGATGACAGAGAGACTAGATAAGACCTGACTATCTGAGGGATGACAGAGAGACTAGATAAGGCCTGACTGTCTAAGGGATGACAGAGAGACTAGATAAGACCTGACTATCTGAGGGATGACAAAAGACTAGATAAGACCTGACTATCTGAGGGATGACAGAGGGAATAGATAAGACCTGACTATCTGAGGGATGACAGAGAGACTAGATAAGACCTGACTATCTGAGGGATGACAGAAGACTAGATAAGACCTGACTATCTGAGGGATGACAGAGAGACTAGATAAGACCTGACTATCTGAGGGATGACAGAAGACTAGATAAGACCTGACTATCTGAGGGATGACAGAGAGACTAGATAAGACCTGACTATCTGAGGGATGACAGAGAGACTAGATAAGACCTGACTATCTAAGGGATGACAGAAGACTAGATAAGACCTGAATATCTGAGGGATGACAGAGAGACTAGATAAGACCTGACTATCTGAGGGATGACAGAGAGACTAAGTAAGACCTGACTATCTGAGGGATGACAGAAGACTAGATAAGACCTGACTATCTGAGGGATGGCAGAGGGACTAGATAAGATCTGACTATCTGAGGGATGACAGAAGACTAGATAAGACCTGACTATCTGAGGGATGACAGAAGACTAGATAAGACCTGACTATCTGAGGGATGACAGAGAGACTAGATTAAGAACTGAACAGATCTGAGGGATGACAGAGAACTAGATTAAGAACTGAATAGATCTGAGGGATGACAGAGACTAGATTAAGAACTGAATAGATCTAAGGGATGACAGAGAGACTAGATTAAGAATTGAACAGATCTGAGGGATGACAGAGAGACTAGTTTAAGAACTGAATAGATCTGAGGGATGACAGAGAGAATAGATTAATAACTGAATAGATCTGCGGGATGACAGAGAGACTAGATTAATAACTGAATAGATCTGCGGGATGACAGAGACTAGATTAATAACTGAATAGATCTGCGGGATGACAGAGAGACTAGTTTAAGAACAGATTCTATACAGACAGATTCTGAGTCCCAAATGGCATCCAATGGGCATTAGACAGATACCAATCGCCCTGGTGCTCCCTCTAAAGACACCACAGCAGAATCAAAGAGATCACAACTACATTCATTCAGAGCTATGAACAGTAGCTATCATACGTCACAGAGCGTTCATTTCTGACTTTGTTCCTGTCATATTTAGCCTATTTATTTATCCTTTATCGATCTCAATGATTTACCTGGCTGTGTCAACGAATGTTTGAAAGTAAAACATTTTTAGATAAAGGTAACCCGATTTGTAACTTTTTATAAAGGTAACATTATTGTAACTCTTCTTAAACGTGACCGTATTGTAAGAGTGACCAAATTGACTTATACGTTAAGGACCTGGTATAGTTCTTGAAGAGTTGGTTGGAGATGCACTGTCGAGGCCGTTTCGCTCTGCTATAGCAGCTGTAAGGAACGAGTCAGGTAAGATCATACATCATTGAAACAGGCCAGTTACCTTGACTCTGGCCAGGTCGTGTGGGTTGAGAACAGATCCCTGGTAGAACTCCACCTGGGTGAAGTGCCGCTTGAACAAGGCTTCCAGCTCAAGATTAGGGGAAATACTGGGATAGAAAGTAGAGTGTGTTAATGTTAACCGAGGCTTCCAGCTCAAGATTAGGGGAAATACTAGGATAGAAAGTAGTGTGTTAATGTTAACCGAGGCTTCCAGCTCAAGATTAGGGGAAATACTGGCAGGAAAGTAGAGTGTGTTAATGTTAACCGAGGCTTCCAGCTCAAGATTAGGGGAAATACTGGGATAGAAAGTAGAGTGTGTTAATGTTAACCGAGGCTTCCAGCTCAAGATTAGGGGAAATACTGGGATAGAAAGTAGTGTGTTAATGTTAACCGAGGCTTCCACCTCAAGATTAGGGGAAATACTGGGATAGAAAGTAGAGTGTGTTAATGTTAACCGAGGCTTCCAGCTCAAGATTAGGGGAAATACTGGGATAGAAAGTAGAGTGTGTTAATGTTAACCGAGGCTTCCAGCTCAAGATTAGGGGAAATACTGGGATAGAAAGTAGAGTGTGTTAATGTTAACCGAGGCTTCCAGCTCAAGATTAGGGGAAATACTGGGATAGAAAGTAGAGTGTGTTAATGTTAACCGAGGCTTCCAGCTCAAGATTAGGGGAAATACTAGGATAGAAAGTAGTGTGTTAATGTTAACCGAGGCTTCCAGCTCAAGATTAGGGGAAATACTGGCAGGAAAGTAGAGTGTGTTAATGTTAACCGAGGCTTCCAGCTCAAGATTAGGGAAATACTGGGATAGAAAGTAGAGTGTGTTAATGTTAACCGAGGCTTCCAGCTCAAGATTAGGGGAAATACTGGGATAGAAAGTAGTGTGTTAATGTTAACCGAGGCTTCCACCTCAAGATTAGGGGAAATACTGGGATAGAAAGTAGAGTGTGTTAATGTTAACCGAGGCTTCCAGCTCAAGATTAGGGGAAATACTGGGATATAAAGTAGAGTGTGTTAATGTTAACCGAGGCTTCCAGCTCAAGATTAGGGGAAATACTGGGATAGAAAGTAGAGTGTGTTAATGTTAACCGAGGCTTCCAGCTCAAGATTAGGGGAAATACTGGGATAGAAAGTAGAGTGTGTTAATGTTAACCGAGGCTTCCAGCTCAAGTTTAGGGGAAATACTGGGATAGAAAGTAGTGTGTTAATGTTAACCGAGGATTCCACCTCAAGATTAGGGGAAATACTGGGATAGAAAGTAGAGTGTGTTAATGTTAACCGAGGCTTCCACCTCAAGATTAGGGGAAATACTGGGATAGAAAGTAGAGTGTGTTAATGTTAACCGAGGCTTCCAGCTCAAGATTAGGGGAAATACTGGGATAGAAAGTAGAGTGTGGCAATGTTAACCGAGGCTTCCAGCTCAAGATTAGGGGAAATACTGGGATAGAAAGTAGAGTGTGTTAATGTTAACCGAGGCTTCCAGATCAAGATTAGGGGAAATACTGGGATAGAAAGTAGAGTGTGTTAATGTTAACCGAGGCTTCCAGCTCAAGATTAGGGAAATACTGGGATAGAAAGTAGAGTGTGTTAATGTTAACCGAGGCTTCCACCTCAAGATTAGGGGAAATACTGGGATAGAAAGTAGAGTGTGTTAATGTTAACCGAGGCTTCCAGCTCAAGATTAGGGAAATACTGGCAGGAAAGTAGAGTGTGTTAATGTTAACCGAGGCTTCCAGCTCAAGATTAGGGAAATACTGGGATAGAAAGTAGTGTGTTAATGTTAACCGAGGCTTCCACCTCAAGATTAGGGAAATACTGGGATAGAAAGTAGAGTGTGTTAATGTTAACCGAGGCTTCCAGCTCAAGATTAGGGGAAATACTGGGATAGAAAGTAGAGTGTGGTAATGTTAACCGAGGCTTCCAGCTCAAGATTAGGGGAAATACTGGGATAGAAAATAGAGTGTGTTAATGTTAACCGAGGCTTCCACCTCAAGATTAGGGGAAATACTGGGATAGAAAGTAGAGTGTGTTAATGTTAACCGAGGCTTCCAGCTCAAGATTAGGGAAATACTGGGATAGAAAGTAGAGTGTGGTAATGTTAACCGAGGCTTCCAGCTCAAGATTAGGGGAAATACTGGGATAGAAAGTAGAGTGTGTTAATGTTAACCGAGGCTTCCAGATCAAGATTAGGGGAAATACTGGGATAGAAAGTAGAGTGTGTTAATGTTAACCGAGGCTTCCAGCCCAAGATTAGGGGATGTACTGGGATAGAAAGTAGAGTGTGTTAATGTTAACCGAGGCTTCCACCTCAAGATTAGGGGAAATACTGGGATAGAAAGTAGAGTGTGTTAATGTTAACCGAGGCTTCCAGCTCAAGATTAGGGGAAATACTGGGATAGAAAGTAGAGTGTGTTAATGTTAACCGAGGCTTCCAGCTCAAGATTAGGGGAAATACTGGGATAGAAAGTAGTGTGTTAATGTTAACCGAGGCTTCCAGCTCAAGATTAGGGGAAATACTGGGATAGAAAGTAGAGTGTGTTAATGTTAACCGAGGCTTCCAGCTCAAGATTAGGGGAAATACTGGGATAGAAAGTAGAGTGTGTTAATGTTAACCGAGGCTTCCAGCTCAAGTTTAGGGGAAATACTGGGATAGAAAGTAGTGTGTTAATGTTAACCGAGGATTCCACCTCAAGATTAGGGGAAATACTGGGATAGAAAGTAGAGTGTGGCAATGTTAACCGAGGCTTCCAGCTCAAGATTAGGGGAAATACTGGGATAGAAAGTAGAGTGTGTTAATGTTAACCGAGGCTTCCAGATCAAGATTAGGGGAAATACTGGGATAGAAAGTAGAGTGTGTTAATGTTAACCGAGGCTTCCAGCTCAAGATTAGGGGAAATACTGGGATAGAAAGTAGAGTGTGTTAATGTTAACCGAGGCTTCCACCTCAAGATTAGGGGAAATACTGGGATAGAAAGTAGAGTGTGTTAATGTTAACCGAGGCTTCCAGCTCAAGATTAGGGGAAATACTGGCAGGAAAGTAGAGTGTGTTAATGTTAACCGAGGCTTCCAGCTCAAGATTAGGGGAAATACTGGGATAGAAAGTAGTGTGTTAATGTTAACCGAGGCTTCCACCTCAAGATTAGGGGAAATACTGGGATAGAAAGTAGAGTGTGTTAATGTTAACCGAGGCTTCCAGCTCAAGATTAGGGGAAATACTGGGATAGAAAGTAGAGTGTGGTAATGTTAACCGAGGCTTCCAGCTCAAGATTAGGGGAAATACTGGGATAGAAAATAGAGTGTGTTAATGTTAACCGAGGCTTCCACCTCAAGATTAGGGGAAATACTGGGATAGAAAGTAGAGTGTGTTAATGTTAACCGAGGCTTCCAGCTCAAGATTAGGGGAAATACTGGGATAGAAAGTAGAGTGTGGTAATGTTAACCGAGGCTTCCAGCTCAAGATTAGGGGAAATACTGGGATAGAAAGTAGAGTGTGTTAATGTTAACCGAGGCTTCCAGATCAAGATTAGGGGAAATACTGGGATAGAAAGTAGAGTGTGTTAATGTTAACCGAGGCTTCCAGCCCAAGATTAGGGGATGTACTGCGATAGAAAGTAGAGTGTGTTAATGTTAACCGAGGCTTCCACCTCAAGATTAGGGGAAATACTGGGATAGAAAGTAGAGTGTGTTAATGTTAACCGAGGCTTCCAGCTCAAGATTAGGGGAAATACTGGGATAGAAAGTAGAGTGTGTTAATGTTAACCGAGGCTTCCAGCTCAAGATTAGGGGAAATACTGGGATAGAAAGTAGTGTGTTAATGTTAACCGAGGCTTCCAGCTCAAGATTAGGGAAATACTGGGATAGAAAGTAGAGTGTGTTAATGTTAACCGAGGCTTCCAGCTCAAGATTAGGGAAATACTGGGACAGAAAGTAGAGTGTGTTAATGTTAACCGAGGCTTCCAGCTCAAGATTAGGGAAATACTGGGACAGAAAGTAGAGTGTGTTAATGTTAACCGAGGCTTCCAGCTCAAGATGAGGGGAAATACTGGGATAGAAGGTAGAGTGTGTTAATGTTAACCGAGGCTTCCAGCTCAAGATTAGGGGAAATACTGGGATAGAAAGTAGAGTGTGTTAATGTTAACCGAGGCTTCCAGCTCAAGATTTGGGGAAATACTGGGATAGAAAGTAGAGTGTGTTAATGTTAACCGAGGCTTCCAGCTCAAGATTAGGGGAAATACTGGGATAAAAAGTAGAGTGTGTTAATGTTAACCCAGGCTTCCAGCTCAAGATTAGGGGAAATACTGGGATAGAAAGTAGAGTGTGTTAATGTTAACCGAGGCTTCCACCTCAAGATTAGGGGAAATACTGGGATAGAAAGTAGAGTGTGTTAATGTTAACCGAGGCTTCCAGCTCAAGATTAGGGGAATACTGGCAGGAAAGTAGAGTGTGTTAATGTTAACCGAGGCTTCCAGCTCAAGATTAGGGGAAATACTGGGACAGAAAGTAAAGTGTGTTAATGTTAACCGAGGCTTCCAGCTCAAGATTAGGGGAAATACTGGGATAGAAGGTAGAGTGTGTTAATGTTAACCGAGGCTTCCAGCTCAAGATTAGGGGAAATACTGGGATAGAAAGTAGAGTGTGTTAATGTTAACCGAGGCTTCCAGCTCAAGATTAGGGGAAATACTGGGATAGAAAGTAGTGTGTTAATGTTAACCGAGGCTTCCAGCTCAAGATTAGGGAAATACTGGGATAGAAAGTAGAGTGTGTTAATGTTAACCGAGGCTTCCAGCTCAAGATTAGGGGAAATACTGGGACAGAAAGTAGAGTGTGTTTATGTTAACCGAGGCTTCCAGCTCAAGATGAGGGGAAATACTGGGATAGAAGGTAGAGTGTGTTAATGTTAACCGAGGCTTCCAGCTCAAGATTAGGGGAAATACTGGGATAGAAAGTAGAGTGTGGTAATGTTAACCGAGGCTTCCAGCTCAAGATTAGGGGAAATACTGGGATAGAAAGTAGAGTGTGTTAATGTTAACCGAGGCTTCCAGATCAAGATTAGGGAAATACTGGGATAGAAAGTAGAGTGTGTTAATGTTAACCGAGGCTTCCAGCCCAAGATTAGGGGATGTACTGGGATAGAAAGTAGAGTGTGTTAATGTTAACCGAGGCTTCCACCTCAAGATTAGGGGAAATACTGGGATAGAAAGTAGAGTGTGTTAATGTTAACCGAGGCTTCCAGCTCAAGATTAGGGGAAATACTGGGATAGAAAGTAGAGTGTGTTAATGTTAACCGAGGCTTCCAGCTCAAGATTAGGGGAAATACTGGGATAGAAAGTAGTGTGTTAATGTTAACCGAGGCTTCCAGCTCAAGATTAGGGGAAATACTGGGATAAAAAGTAGAGTGTGTTAATGTTAACCCAGGCTTCCAGCTCAAGATTAGGGGAAATACTGGGATAGAAAGTAGAGTGTGTTAATGTTAACCGAGGCTTCCAGCTCAAGATTAGGGGAAATACTGGGATAGAAAGTAGAGTGTGTTAATGTTAACCGAGGCTTCCAGCTCAAGATTAGGGGAAATACTGGGATAAAAAGTAGAGTGTGTTAATGTTAACCCAGGCTTCCAGCTCAAGATTAGGGGAAATACTGGGATAGAAAGTAGAGTGTGTTAATGTTAACCGAGGCTTCCACCTCAAGATTAGGGGAAATACTGGGATAGAAAGTAGAGTGTGTTAATGTTAACCGAGGCTTCCAGATCAAGATTAGGGGAATACTGGCAGGAAAGTAGAGTGTGTTAATGTTAACCGAGGCTTCCAGCTCAAGATTAGGGGAAATACTGGGACAGAAAGTAAAGTGTGTTAATGTTAACCGAGGCTTCCAGCTCAAGATTAGGGGAAATACTGGGATAGAAGGTAGAGTGTGTTAATGTTAACCGAGGCTTCCAGCTCAAGATTAGGGGAAATACTGGGATAGAAAGTAGAGTGTGTTAATGTTAACCGAGGCTTCCAGCTCAAGATTAGGGGAAATACTGGGATAGAAAGTAGTGTGTTAATGTTAACCGAGGCTTCCAGCTCAAGATTAGGGGAAATACTGGGATAGAAAGTAGAGTGTGTTAATGTTAACCGAGGCTTCCAGCTCAAGATTAGGGGAAATACTGGGATAGAAAGTAGAGTGTGTTAATGTTAACCGAGGCTTCCAGCTCAAGATTAGGGGAAATACTGGGACAGAAAGTAGAGTGTGTTTATGTTAACCGAGGCTTCCAGCTCAAGATGAGGGGAAATACTGGGATAGAAGGTAGAGTGTGTTAATGTTAACCGAGGCTTCCAGCTCAAGATTAGGGGAAATACTGGGATAGAAAGTAGAGTGTGTTAATGTTAACCGAGGCTTCCAGCTCAAGATTAGGGGAAATACTGGCAGGAAAGTAGAGTGTGTTAATGTTAACCGAGGCTTCCAGCTCAAGATTAGGGGAAATATTGGGACAGAAAGTAGAGTGTGTTAATGTTAACCGAGGCTTCCAGCTAAAGATTAGAGGAAATACTGGGATAGAAAGTAGAGTGTGTTAATGTTAACCAAGGCTTCCAGCTCAAGATTAGGGGAAATACTGGGATAGAAAGTAGAGTGTGGTAATGTTAACCGAGGCTTCCAGCTCAAGATTAGGGGAAATACTGGGATAGAAAGTAGAGTGTGTTAATGTTAACCGTGGCTTCCAGATCAAGATTAGGGGAAATACTGGGATAGAAAGTAGAGTGTGTTAATGTTAACCGAGGCTTCCAGCTCAAGATTAGGGGAAATACTGGGATAGAAAGTAGAGTGTGTTAATGTTAACCGAGGCTTCCACATCAAGATTAGGGGAAATAGTGGGATAGAAAGTAGAGTGTGTTAATGTTAACCGAGGCTTCCAGCTCAAGATTAGGGGAAATACTGGCAGGAAAGTAGAGTGTTTTAATGTTAACCGAGGCTTCCAGCTCAAGATTAGGGGAAATATTGGGACAGAAAGTAGAGTGTGTTAATGTTAACCGAGGCTTCCAGCTCAAGATTAGGGGAAATACTGGGATAGAAAGTAGTGTGTTAATGTTAACCGAGGCTTCCAGCTCAAGATTAGGGGAAATACTGGGATAGAAAGTAGAGTGTGTTAATGTTAACCGAGGCTTCCAGCTCAAGATTAGGGGAAATACTGGGATAGAAAGTAGAGTGTGTTAATGTTAACCGAGGCTTCCAGCTCAAGATTAGGTGAAATACTGGGATAGAAAGTAGAGTGTGTTAATGTTAACCGAGGCTTCCAGCTCAAGATTAGGGGGAATACTGGGACAGAAAGTAGAGTGTGTTAATGTTAACCGAGGCTTCTAGCTCAAGATTAGGGGAAATACTGGGATAGAAAGTAGAGTGTGTTAATGTTAACCGAGGCTTCCAGCTCAAGATTAGGGGGAATACTGGGACAGAAAGTAGAGTGTGTTAATGTTAACCGAGGCTTCCACCTCAATATTAGGTTGTGTACTGAGACAGACAGGACACTTGTGTTAATGTTAGGGCTCTGAGTGACGTCTCCTCCTCAGCAAGTCAAATTGCAATTCATTGTGTTGTAATTGAAGGGTCATTTATTCTAATGATGCAACGGGTGGGCTATACCAAACGGTTTCCACGGTTTCCATGGATCTGGGTGCTTATCAGGATATAGTCATTGTAGAGTCTGAGTATTCCAAAACAAGGAAAGGTGATAGCAGCTCCCAAAAGGTTGTTGGGGTCAATTTTGGGAGCTGCTATCACCTTTCCTTCTCTGAAACACTCAGTATTGTTATGAGTCTTCGGGCCATTTTCCCAGACTCAGATTAAACCCATAGTCCTGGAATAAAACACACTTTGAATGGACTATCAATTGGTTTTTATGGTTTTTAGTCCAAGACTAGGTTTAATCTGGGTCCGGGAAACTGGCCCGTAAAGTGTAAGGAAAAAACATGGTACACTTACTTATGGAGAAAAACAATTTCTACATTGACATCATCCCTGTCCTTGTGTAGGAAGTCTTTAAGGAAGTTGGACACACTTTCAAGGGTAATATGACCACAGACCACGATGTGCCTATAGGAAATAAGATCCAGGAATAGTCATAAGATTTTAACTATGGTTTGCTGAAAGCTGCAGCCAAAATAAAGATGTTGATAGACTGCTGACGGATGTTTCACGTTCTTTCTTGACTCTGGAAAAAAAAAAATCATACGTTGGATCTGATAGATTTTTAAATATTTTTTTAAAGACCTGGAAAAGTCGGTTTCCGTGTAGACAACACACACAGCCAGCCCACTGTTTATTACCAAACAACACATCATTCTCCCTGACTTCTACGGTACATGTTCTTTGATGAACAATAGTCCATTGTTATGTGAACAGTTGACAGTACTAAAGCCCTTTAGACTGTACAGTCCGTCCTATGTAAGGCCTGAAGGACAGGTCAAGAGCAGAGAGCATTCTGGCTTCCCACTAACAGATTAAAAATAATGACAATTTCCATTGTTGGAGATTACGATGTGATTGCTACATTCTACAATCCAGAAAAGAGCTTATCTTTAGCAAGATTCATGTTGTCTCCACGGGGGGGGTAACTTTCCATCAGACAGTATCCCTGCTACAGGATAGTACCCGCAGGATTGTGAGATAAACTCTTCATTGTGAGATAAAACTCAGGATGGGGTTAAGAAGGGCATTTCTTTAAGCTGTTATTGCAATGATCAGTTCCATCACATATTGTACCAAACTTATTGGTTTGAAGATTTACAGTGGGGCAAAAAAGTATTTAGTCAGCAACCAATTGTGCAAGTTCTCCCACTTAAAAAGATGAGAGAGGCCTGTAATTTTCATCACAGGTACACTTCAACTATGACAGACAAAATGAGAGAAAATCCAGAAAATCCAAAAAATCACATTGTAGGATTTTTTATGAATTTATTAGCAAATGATGGTGGAAAATAAGTATTTGGTCAATAACAAAAGTTTATCTCAATACTTTGTAATATACCCTTTGTTGGCAATGACAGAGGTCAAACATTTTCTGTAAGTCTTCACAAGGTTTTCACACACTGTTGCTGGTATTTTGGCCCATTCCTCCATGCAGATCTCCTCTAGAGCAGTGATGTTTTGGGGCTGTTGCTGGGCAACACGGACTTTCAACTCCCTCCAAAGATTTTCTATGGGGTTGAGATCTGGAGACTGGCTAGGCCACTCCAGGACCTTGAAATGCTTCTTACGAAGCCACTCCTTCGTTGCCTGGCCGGTGTGTTTGGGATCATTGTCATGCTGAAAGACCAAGCCACGTTTCATCTTCAATGCCCTTGCTGAAGGAAGGAGGTTTTCACTCAAAATCTCACGATACATGGCCCCATTCTTTCTTTCCTTTACACGGATCAGTCGTCCTGGTCCCTTTGCAGAAAAAAAGCCCCAAAGCATAATGTTTCCACCCCCATGCTTCACAGTAGGTATGGTGTTCTTTGGATGCAACTCACATTCTTTGTCCTCCAAACATGACGAGTTGAGTTTTTACCAAAAAGTTATATTTTGTTTTCATCTGACCATATGACATTCTCCCAAGCTTCTTCTGGATCATCCAAATGCTCTCTAGCAAACTTCAGATGAGCCTGGACATGTACTGGCTTAAGCAGGGGGACACGTCTGGCGCTGCAGGATTTGAGTCCCTGTCGGCGTAGTGTGTTACTGATGGTAGGCTTTGTTACTTTGGTCCCAGCTCTCTGCAGGTCATTTACTAGATCCCCCTGTGTGGTTCTGGGATTTTTGCTCACTGTTCTTGTGATCATTTTGACCCCACGGGGTGAGATCTTGCGTGGAGCCCCAGATCGAGGGAGATTATCAGTGGTCTTGTATGTCTTCCATTTCCTAATAATTGCTCCCACAGTTGATTTCTTCAAACTAAGCTGCTTACCTATTGCATATTCAGTCTTCCCAGCCTGGTGCAGGTCTACAATTTTGTTTCTGGTGTCCTTTGACAGCTCTTTGGTCTTGGCCATAGTGGAGTTTGGAGTGTGACTGTTTGAGGTTGTGGACAGGTGTCTTTTATACTGATAACAAGGTCAAACAGGTGCCATTAATACAGGTAACGAGTGGAGGACAGAGGAGCCTCTTAAAGAAGAAGTTACAGGTCTGTGAGAGCCATAAATCTTGCTTGTTTGTAGGTGACCAAATACTTATTTTCCACCATAATTTGCAAATAAATTCATTAAAAATCCTACAATGTGATTTTCTGGATTTTTCCCCCTCATTTTGTCTGTCATAGTTGACGTGTACCTATGATGAAAATTCAGGCCTCTCTCATCTTTTTAAGTGGAGAACTTGTACAATTGGTGACCGACTAAATACTTTTTTGCCCCACTGTAGATACAAGTAATTTATACTAACAACTTCTCACATACCTGCACATGATTTTGAAATAAATCGAACATTGTGTATCTTATTACATTTCTTATTTATCATATTGTATCTTGTTTACATTATAGAATTGGGTCTTTATGTGAATAATACAGATAAATTCTATTCATATTTGTATATGAAAAGGTATGAAAAGGGGGAATATACTAGGACAGTAGGACTGAGAGATAAGAATACGAATCACATGAAACGGAAATACACATCCTTCAGAATGCAGAAGAAAGGAGAAGAGAATAAATTACCAAAAACAGACACTGGCTATAGAGACTTGACTAAAAAAATATATAAATTACCATATCAGACGCTGGCTGAAGAGACTTGACTAAAAGAAAGTCCCAAAAAATTATCCACAACAAATTAAACAACAAAAAAATTGTAAAAACGAACCAAGAGAAGTTTGTTCAGAGGGATGAGGCAGTAGGGATGAATCCTACTGTACTTTGAGATACACATATTGTAAATTGAATTTCTGCATATAATCCTTCATTGATTGATGTCAATGGGAGATTTGCATGGAAATTTGAGTTATGAGCACACATCTCAAGGTAGTATTTGGCCCCTTAGGTTGTAGGTCTGACTGCAGATTAAGGCCAGGAATGTAGCAGGGTTTAGAAAATCAAATGAACTGGTGGAACCACACAAAAAAAACAAGGAAATAAAAGTAAACTGGAAGCAAGCGAGGAACATGCAAGAGCGTATGTGGACATGAAAAAGACACAAAAAAGGTAGACCACTTTATTAACATTCATTTGAAATCATCTGGGAATAAATTAGATTTAGATTAGCTGATTATTTAACTAAAGGTTAGTCCCGTTTTGTGAGTCTGTTTCCTAGGACACTTAATTAAGACACTAGTCATTTTTTTTTTATTGTGAAAAAATGACATAATCTCTGTCATTAAGATAGAGCATATAATGTTAAAAATTATTATTAATATATTCATGAATTTAGAAATGCTATATAAAATGACTACAACTCCAGTTGGAATCAGTCCGGACTTTACGTGCCCCCCCCCCCAAAAGAAATAAAATAATATGTGCATTGTGGTGGGTGGTAAGATGCATGGTAAGACTGGCAAATACAAAACACAGACACAAACATGTAAGCATTCTAGTAAATAAATGAGTAAAACGTTCAAGCATATAGCAAATAATGCTTTTGACACGATGACGGCTAGCACACGAATACCGATACAAAACAACAGCAATAAGCTTTTCATGGCCAAACTCTCCGTAGACTTAAAAAAAATATACATTTTTAAAAGGTCTAAACTTTTCAATATAAAGCATTTTAGAATAATTTACTGGTACTCCTCTTTAGGAGAGGGGGGCAATTTGAGAAGTCACACCAAAACCACACCTTTTACAATCATTTTGTTTGTTTGTTTATTTGTTTGACTTACTTTCTGCCTCGGGTCGAGTTATAACTCCCTCCGTATTTCTTCCGATTAAGGATGAGAGCAGCAATTTCTGGCACGTAGCGAGCAAACATGGCCTACATGCATGGAACAGAGAAAGAAAAGGGCATGCAGAGGACGATTCTACTGCGGCAGAGGCAGTAGAGCCTCCCGGTAATACTTACTTTCTCCCATTAACAGCACTATAGGAACCACCATATTTCTTGCGGTTTCCTATTAACTCTATGATTTCAGGGACGTAGCTCGCAAACATGGCCTAAGGAGAAGATAGGAGACAGAAGAAGAGACTAAAACAAAGATAGGCAAAGAGAGAGAGAGAGCAGGGCGTCTATTCTTGCTTCAAATATATCCGTAAAATCTGAAAATTCTAGAAAAAAAATAAATGAAAAAAAAGAATAGAATAGAAAATTTGCACAAAAAAAAAGGTTTAATTTCTCTAGATACAATAGTTGACGGATAGAACAAGTCAGATTACTACATTATAGTAAAAGTTAGAACAAAATCTGAAATTATGTAAATGTTATCATATTCAGATTCTAGGGGATAAAAGTATGATAAGCAAATGAAGAAGAAAAAATGTCAGGAAATTTAACTTAACTTTTACGGATATTTAGTTAGGGAAAAAAGCAGGAAAATGACACAGTTGACACTGTACGCCAATCTGTTATTGAAAAAGTTTTCCGGTAATAAAAAGGAAGGAAAAAAACCTTATATGCCATGTTTTGTCCAACAAACACTTATGCCAGGTTGATTTGAATAGCACAGCCTACAGTAACATATCTCCAC
Organism: Oncorhynchus tshawytscha; assembly: GCF_018296145.1. Taxonomy (NCBI): domain Eukaryota; kingdom Metazoa; phylum Chordata; class Actinopteri; order Salmoniformes; family Salmonidae; genus Oncorhynchus; species Oncorhynchus tshawytscha. Next base: position 40,857,329 of record NC_056453.1, read on the forward strand.
ATTTAAATTAGATGAAAAATGTGTTTATCCAATAGATTTGAGGCCTTTATGCTTAAATTTGACTTGTAATTACAATGTATAAACTTACAGTATATACAAAGTGTACATAACTGACTTACAGTATTGTATACATGTATATAAACTATATAATATAACTTAAATAAATGTAATTAAACTTGGGTAAAAGAGTGATTGGTAATGTCACTGATAATACTCTGAACTACTGTAGTAGTACTGTCCTACTGTCTGAACTGACTACTGTAGTCCTGTACTTCAGTCTGAACTGACTACTGTAATACTGTCCTACTGTCTGAACTGACTACTGTAGTATTGTCCTACTGTCTGAACTGACTACTGTAGTACTGTCCTACTGTCTGAACTGACTACTGTAGTCCTGTACTTCTGTCTGAACTGACTACTGTAATACTGTCCTACTGTCTGAACTGACTACTGTAGTACTGTACTACTGTCTGAACTAACTACTGTAGTACTGTACTACTGTCTGAACTGACTACTGTAGTACTGTACTACTGTCTGAACTAACTACTGTAGTACTGTACTACTGTCTGAACTGACTACTGTAGTAGTACTATCCCACTGTCTGAACTGACTACTGTAGTAGTACTGTCCTACTGTCTGAACTGACTACTGTAGTCCTGTACTGTCTGAACTAACTACTGTAGTACTGTACTACTGTCTGAACTAACTACTGTAGTACTGTACTACTGTCTGAACTAACTACTGTAGTCCTGTACTGTCTGAACTAACTACTGTAGTACTGTACTACTGTCTGAACTAACTACTGTAGTAGTACTATCCTACTATCTGAACTGACTACTGTAATACTGCACATCTGTCTGAACTGACTACTGTAGTACTGTACTACTATCTGAACTAACTACTGAAGTACTGTACTACTGTCTGAACTAACTACTGTAGTATTGTACTACTGTCTGAACTAACTACTGAAGTACTGTACTACTGTCTGAACTAACTACTGAAGTACTGTACTACTGTTTGAATTAACTACTGTAGTACTGTACTACTATCTGAACTGACTACTGTAATACTGTACTTCTGTCTGAACTAACTACTGTAGTACTGTACTACTATCTGAACTGACTACTGTAGTACTGTACTACTATCTGAACTGACTACTGTAGTACTGTACTACTGTCTGAACTGACTACTGTAATACTGTACTGTCTGAACTAACTACTGTAGTACTGTACTTCTGTCTGAACTAACTACTGTAGTATTGTACTACTGTCTGAACTGACTACTGTAGTAGTACTGTACTGCTGTCTGAACTGACTACTGTAGTAGTACTGTCCTACTGTCTGAACTGACTACTGTAGTAGTACTGTACTACTGTCTGAACTAAGCCTTCTTCCATTGTTATCCATAAATAGAAATAATCAAGTCAAATCAACATAATAGTTTTGGTTGCATCATGCTAAGTGTCTGCTGTGTGTAACTGGTCTAAACTGATGTGTCATGTTGACCATCCCGCTGGTCTATAGATCACTCCTTTCACTGTGTTTGTTGGAATTTGGGGAGGGGATCTCAAGCATTGAGTGATCTGAAACCACACATTACTTTAGTTTACAGTGGAAATTATTTTTAAAAAACAATCTTATTCGGTTTGAACCATATAGCAATTCAGTATATACTCAGAAATAAAACTATACAAAATATAATAATACATGTAAATGTGTATACCTTCAGTACAATTATTATTTAATAAGTACTATAGGCATATAATACTTACAAATATAATGAACTTGACAATAATAAACAGCCATGGGTAACTCAGCCACAGAAAAACATCAACTACAAGACAACAATAGAGCTTTGATTTTCAACAGGCTTTTTGAAGTGCAGAGACTTCCCAGCTGTTGTTAAGGGCAGCAGTGGATAGGTATCGTGATGGCTGGAGGTGTGATCGTATGCATGAAGGATATAAGCGGGTTAGGTATAAATAAAATAAGAGAGTTTTTTTTTTTTTTACCAAACCACCGAGGATGAAGAACACCATGAAAAGTCGTCCCAGGGTAGTTTTGGCATACACGTCTCCATAGCCCACAGTGGACATGGTAACCATCAGTAAGTAGACACATTCCCAGTAGGAAAGTGACTGGGAATTTTGGAAGTTTTCCCAAGGATCCCCTGAGTTTTCCACCTAGAACAAAGGTCACAATACTGGATATTGAAAGAGAGGAACATACAGAGAGCCTTTTTCTTGTATTACAACTTACTAACTCACTCTCAACTCACTCATCTGATGTATTACTTACTTACTCAGTTATTTCTTTGTTACTTTGTGACTCACACCTTATCAATGATGTACTGTCTTCAGAACTGTAATAAACTTTTACATTTTCAGAAGCAATGACTATGCTACCATCTAGAGGCCATACACATTCTAAAAACAGACGTATTCCACAGGTATAACATGCATCAAAGTACTGTAGCTATATCTCTGTAGAATGTATCTGTAGGATATCTACTGTATGTAGGATATCTCTGTAGGATATCTCTGTAGCTATATCTCTGTAGAATGTATCTGTAGGATATCTACTGTATGTAGGATATCTCCATAGGATCTCTGTAGAATATCTCTGTAGCTATATCTCTGCAGGATATCTGTGTAGCTATATCTCTGTAGGATATCTCTGTAGGATATCTATGTAGCTATATCTCTGTAGGATATCTCTGTTGGATATCTACTGTATGTATGATATCTCTGTAGGATATCTCTGTCGCTATATCTCTGTAGAATATATCTGTAGGATATCTCTGTAGGATATCTCTGTAGGATATCTACTGTATGTAGGATATCTCTGTAGGATATCTCTGTAGAATATATCTGTAGGATATCTCTGTAGGATATCTCTGTAGGATATCTACTGTATGTAGGATATCTCTGTAGGATATCTCTGTAGAATATATCTGTAGGATATCTCTGTAGGATATCTCTGTAGGATATCTACTGTATGTAGGATATCTCTGTAGGATATCTCTGTATCTATATCCCTGTAGGATATCTCTGTTGGATATCTACTGTATGTATGATATCTCTGTAGGATATCTCTGTAGAATGTATCTGTAGGATATCTACTGTATGTAGGATATCTCCATAGAATCTCTGTAGAATATCTCTGTAGCTATATCTCTGCAGGATATCTGTGTAGCTATATCTTTGTAGGATATCTCTGTAGGATATCTATGTAGCTATATCTCTGTAGGATATCTCTGTTGGATATCTACTGTATGTATGATATCTCTGTAGGATATCTCTGTAGCTATATCTCTGTAGAATATATCTGTAGGATATCTACTGTATGCATGATATCTCTGTAGGATCTCTGTAGGATATCTCTGCAGGATATCTACTGTTTGTAGGATATCTCTGTAGCTATATCTACTGTATGTTGGATATCTCTGTAGCTATATCTCTGTAGCTATATCTCTGTAGGATATCTCTGTAGCTATATCTCTGTAGGATATCTCTGTAGCTATATCTACTGTATGTAGCATATCTCTGTAGGATATCTCTGTATTCCTTTCCTGCAGGCAAATTACCAATCCTCCCTCTAGTAGTGCCATGGGTGGAATGTTATTCATATTTCTCACAATTTCCTAATTGATAATTTCCTAACTAATAATTTCCTAATTAATATACTTTTTTTTTAACCTGAAAATCCGGTGTTTCTATATCAAACGGTTGTATTATATTTCAGTCTTTTGTGATATATGTAAAGTGTAATATTGGGATTCAAACTCAAAATGAAATGCATTTCAACTCTATATCTGACATGGTACAGGTGTCTTCTTTATTTAAACCATGTGTGTGAGGTGTATACTTTTGTTTCAAAGTAGATTTGTTTAAGACAACCAAGAACACTCTGTGTGACCCTGATTTAGCCCACTGCAGTATTAAAGGGGCTAGGTTGTACAATACCTTACTTAAATTGATGTCTGTTAGATGTGTCAGAGACTGAATATTTACAATCATATAGTTCTTCTGTTTCGCCTTTATGGTGCTGGGTAACTCACCAAATGTATGAAGCCTGCAGCTGTTAGCCATGTGCTTATGAAGATTGAACACAAGTTCACCAGTTTTATGGAATTGCTATTGAAAACAAGAGAGCCAGACAATATCAATGAACATTGATAGTGTTGAACACCAAAATACCTGCCTTGTGAAGGTTTAAAAGAAGTGTACAGGATCCATATTTGGTAATAAAATGTCGGTAGCACTTTAATTGACCTGTTTGTCAAAACAGTGCCGTAATATAGTCATGAACATAACAAAAAGTAGTTTGGTTTCTCCAGTTGTTACTATATTCCCTTGCACTATAAGTGCCTACTGAGGGATTTTGTTTAAAGAACATCCTTTGAGAAAAAAGGTGATATCTGGTGATATCTGGTTACAGAACCTCCTTTAGGATAATGGGTGATATCTGGTGATATCTGGTTACAGAACCTCCTTCAGGATAAAGGGTGATATCTGGTTATAGAACCTCCTTTAGGATAAAGGGTGATATCTGGTGATATCTGGTTATAGAACCTCCTTTAGGATAATGGGTGATATCTGGTTACAGAACCTCCTTCAGGATAAAGGGTGATATCTGGTTATAGAACCTCCTTTAGGATAAAAGGTGATATCTGGTTACAGAATCTCCTTCAGGATAAAGGGTGATATCTGGTTATAGAACCTCCTTTAGGATAAAGGGTGATATCTGGTGATATCTGGTTATAGAACCTCCTTTAGGATAAAGGGTGATATCTGGTGATATCTGGTTATAGAACCTCCTTTAGGATAATGGGTGATATCTGGTTACAGAACCTCCTTCAGGATAAAGGGTGATATCTGGTTATAGAACCTCCTTTAGGATAAAAGGTGATATCTGGTTACAGAACCTCCTTCAGGATAAAGGGTGATATCTGGTTATAGAACCTCCTTTAGGATAAAGGGTGATATCTGGTGATATCTGGTTATAGAACCTCCTTTAGGATAAGGGGTGATATCTGGTTACAGAACCTCCTTTAGGATAAAAGGTGATATCTGGTGATATCTGGTTACAGAATCTCCTTTAGGATAACGGGTGATATCTGGTGATATCTGGTTACAGAACCTCCTTTAGGATAACGGGTGATATCTGGTGATATCTGGTTACAGAACCTCCTTTAGGATAACGGGTGATATCTGGTGATATCTGGTTACAGAACCTCCTTTAGGATAAAAGGTGATATCTGGTGACAGAACCTCCTTTAGGATAAGGGGTGATATCTGGTTACAGAACCTCCTTTAGGATAACGGGTGATATCTGGTGATATCTGGTGATATCTGGTTACGGAACCTCCTTTAGGATAACGGGTGATATCTGGTGATATCTGGTTACAGAACCTCCTTTAGGATAAAGGGTGATATCTGGTTATAGAACCTCCTTTAGGATAAAGGGTGATATCTGGTTATAGAACCTCCTTTAGGATAACGGGTGATATCTGGTGATATCTGGTTACAGAACCTCCTTTAGGATAAGGGGTGATATCTGGTTACAGAACCTCCTTTAGGATAACGGGTGATATCTGGTGATATCTGGTTACAGAACCTCCTTTAAGATAGAGGGTGATATCTGGTGATATCTGGTTACAGAACCTCCTTTAGGATAACGGGTGATATCTGGTGATATCTGGTTACAGAACCTCCTTTAGGATAACGGGTGATATCTGGTGATATCTGGTGATATCTGGTTACAGAACCTCCTTTAGGATAAAGGGTGATATCTGGTTATAGAACCTCCTTTAGGATAAAGGGTGATATCTGGTTATAGAACCTCCTTTAGGATAAAGGGTGATATCTGGTTATAGAACCTCCTTTAGGATAATGGGTGATATCTGGTGATATCTGGTTACAGAACCTCCTTTAGGATAACAGGTGATATCTGGTTATATAACCTCCTTTAGGATAATGGGTGATATCTGGTGATATCTGGTTACAGAACCTCCTTTAGGATAATGGGTGATATCTGGTGATATCTGGTTATAGAACCTCCTTTAGGATAATGGGTGATATCTGGTAACAGAACCTCCTTTAGGATAATGGGTGATATCTGGTTACAGAACCTCCTTTAGGATAATGGGTGATATCTGGTGATATCTGGTTATAGAACCTCCTTTAGGATAATGGGTGATATCTGGTAACAGAACCTCCTTTAGGATAATGGGTGATATCTGGTGATATCTGGTTATAGAACCTCCTTTAAGATAACGGGTGATATCTGGTGATATCTGGTTACAGAACCTCCTTTAGGATAACGGGTGATATCTGGTTAGAGAACCTCCTTTAGGATAATGGGTGATATCTGGTTATAGAACCTCCTTTAGGATAAAGGGTGATAGCTGGTTACACACTGAGCTGCTCAACCCACAATATTATGTAACAGCAACAAAACAACAATTTTACGATGTTACAGTCTTTACTGTGTATTCCTATGGTAATGTTACAGTCTTTAATCTATATTCCTATGGTAATATTACAGTGGCTTGCATTGTCCTGTCCAGTATTAGTCTGGCCTGACCCCAGCCCATTTATGCACTGTTTGTTCTGTCCTGCTCTGCCCTTACCTTCATCACAGTTAATGAGTCTGGGGATTATTCTGAAGCATTTTGTTGAGCTATAAGCTCTTCCTGACATCTGTGCCTCACAAAGCTTTAATTCTAAGCAGTAGGGTAAATGATATAATTCATCATGCTGCATCATGTCCAATAGGTTTCCAAGAGCAGAAGCATCAATTCAGAATCCATTTGGAATTGAAGAAAAATTGAATATAGGATATATTATACATACTAAAGAACAACATGTAATCCCTTTAGTTTTTAAAAGTGAAATAGATGATTTGCTTGTTATCATAGCAGTACAATACAATATAATACGGTAAATGATTTAATTCCCCAAATATGACAGAAATATATCAAACTGTTCCCCCAGTTATCCAGCAGGACTGAAAGTAGGCCATGCTCACTTGACTAGCTGTCAATAACAAAAATATTTGATCCAATAACAAAGTTGCACAAGTTCTGAGATTAAGTTCTATATTTAACTCATGTCCAGTAGCTACTGTGCATTAAAAAGCCCGCAGTATCAGAAGAGCCAGTAAATGTATTGTATAATTGTAAAACTGGGTCAATATTCATCACAAATGAAGTCAGAATTACAAACATTGTCATAACATAGCGCATGCAAATATTTGAAATACTACTAATTAGAATGAATACAAATCTAATTCTAGTTAACCTAAAGACACTAAACGTGGAGAAAATTAAAATGCACTTACCTTGTTTTTAATATATTCAAAAACTGTAAGATTTCTGAGAACTGTATCAATCTTAAGGCCCTTAAAAACCGTAAGCCTGTGTAAGAGAAAAGTACAAGTTACTCAGAATGAATTCTTTGCACATGTTATTTACATTGAGTCATTGTTATTCGCCTGTACACAGTAAAGCAAGTAAAATCACAGCAAACCAAATTGCATACCTTTGAGGCCTTCATCCATCTTTAAAATCTTGAATGGACTCATAGATAATAACTAAAGAGCCCTTAAAAAAAATAGCAGCACCAAAGCACAACCAAGGTATAGGCCTCTCAAAACATCAGCAGAGAAGCAAGTAGCAGAAACTACAAACAAAACAAAAAAAATTAAAACCTTATTCAAAACAACTCAGTCTGCATCAAAGAATCTTCTGAGGAATAAATACAATGCCAATGTCTCATACAGAGTAATACATCTCAAGAGGCTCACTAAATCACAAAGCACGAGCATCTACCAGAATCATTTTTCATTACTAAAAGGACTAAAAGAGTGAAAAAGCAAGAGATGAAAACCTGGATTAGTCAAAAGACCAAAGACAGGTGGACCGGCCCAGTTTAGACGGGTCAACAGCCATGACGTCAAATAATTCCACATTTGTAGCCATAAAAAAAAAATATCTAAGTACCTTTCCAAGTGCTCAAGGTCAAAGGTGAATTGCCATTACCTTCAAAGGTCTGTGCCACACACACACACACACACACACACACACACACACACACACACACACACACACAGAGACACAGACAGACACACACACACACACACACACACACACACACACACACACACACACACACACACACACACACACACACAGAGAGAGTATAATCTGATCATCCAACAAATGGATGTGAAATAATTCATTGCTTATTGTTACAGCACCGAGGGCTGTTGCAGTATGGCATGCAACTGTATTTCAATCCCACAATACCCTGCTGGGGATAACTGTGTACTACAGCAGATGCACTGTACACCTAAGCCTACTGTGTTGTCAACGTTGTGTCACTGAGAATATTTATTTACATTTGTTTTAGAATTGTATTTTCCTCCTTTCTCAATGATTATTGTCCATAAATCCCTAAATTATAACATCAGATTATGTAACTCATAATAACAAAAATGTGTTGCCTGTGTCAATCCCAGAAAGTTACTAAAAAAAACATTCCAATAATGCACAATTCTAGGCCACTAAAACCTCTTACATGTACTCTACCAGCACTAGAGCTGTGTACCGTGGTGTTCATGACTCACTCTGTCCTGCACTGTAAACAAATTACTCTTTTGGATCAACCTACAACAAAAAATGTGTCAACTGGTTACAAGTAAATTAGTTCTTAATTGAAATACACAAAATTTGTCGATACCAAATAAATGATTCTATGCTGTTATATTTGATTATTAACAAACCGATATTTTAAGTTGTAACCTATTTTTTTCACTCAACCAAATTTCCCCTTTGTGTTAAATAAGATAAATACTCACTAATGTATATACCAAGTAGATTTTTCACTTTAGAATAACTTAATAATCCAAATTTCTTACATTTCTTCATTTCCTGTTCATCAAATATTAAATTGGTTCCATAACATGAAAAAATGGCTAGAAATACTTCCTTTATGTAACACTGTCACATTAACTGTAATTTACTGGCAGCCAGTCTTGTCGCTGCAACTCCCGTACGGACTCGGGAGAGGCGAAGATCGAGAGCCATGCGTCCTCCCAAACACGACCATGCCAAGCCGCCCTTGCTTCTTGACACACTGCTTGCTTAACCTGGAAGCTATCAGTACCAATGTGTCGGAGAAAACACCTTCCAACTGACGACCGAAGGTACCTGGCCTGCCACAAGGAGTCGCTAGAGCACGATGAGACAAGGAAAACCCGGCTGGCCAAACCCTCCCCTAACCCGGGAAAACGCTGTGCCAGCTGTGAAAGAAGCAGGAAGACACAGGTTGTCCCGGTCCTCTTTCTCCACGACCTGCTGTTGTTGTTCCGTCTTGACCCTGTAGCCGTTCTGGAAGAGCTCCCAGCACGACTTCTTATGTCGCCGCATGTTCTGAAACGTCGCAGAGGGCGTGCCCCCGTCGGGCCCTCTGTACATTAACAACTTAGTCAGAATCATGATGTCTAATATCTCCTAAGACTGACAAATAATTACGGCGGGCAAAGCTTCCTGAAATCCATAGTATGTTTCCCAGTTGTTGAGTTTCTCGCTGAGTCAGTGTGCAGATATGGTTCTGTTTAAGGCTTCACAACATCCCCTGGATCCAGCTTAACCCAATTCCTTACAACAGCTTACTCTATCTATCCCCTGCTTCTTTCCCCTTCCTTTTTCACACAGCAAATCAATCATATCAGAACATCGTAGGCCTATAGATTTCCAGTGAAATCACAATGTCCAGAATCAAGACACAACATAAAACCTTTCCAGCGAGATTAACAGAATAAAACATTTTCAAAAGCATCTCTTTAAGTGCAATCGTTAAGGCTAGCTTCAGTGGACAGCTGGACGGTAAAAGCCCATTTCTGTGTTTACTTGTACAGCTCATGAGTAAAAAACTGGAGCATTTGGAACAGAAATTAGCTGCTGTCTTTTCTAAAATGGGTAATGTTCTGTTGCTCCCTGGGTTTCATGCATACAAGGCTCTTACAAAGTTACTAAAACAGCAATGGCTTGAATTTAATTGGAATGACAAACTGGTTTTATTTTCTGTCCAGAGGTATCAAAAACTAAATCAGTTGAACTTCCAACTAAGAATCATTAGGCATGGAAACTCCACTTGTAGAGTAGCTAGGCAACAGCAATCAACATAATTACTTTGTATGTTGCCAAGGGTAACCTATAAGCAGTTAGGTATAGAACTATCTTGGAGGGTAGACTATAAGCAGTTAACTGTAGTAGTATCTTGGAAGGTAGACTATAAGCAGTTAACTGTAGTAGTATTTTGGAGGGTAGACTATAAGCAGTTAACTGTAGTAGTATCTTGGAAGGTAGACTATAAGCAGTTAACTGTAGTAGTATCTTGGAGGGTAGACTATAAGCAGTTAACTGTAGTAGTATCTTGGAAGGTAGACTATAAGCAGTTAACTGTAGTAGTATCTTGGAGGGTAGACTATAAGCAGTTAACTGTAGTAGTACTGTATCTTGGCATCTGTAACAGTTTACTTCCAACTAAGGCTGACCCCAATTAGTCGACTGGTCGATTGTTTGGTCGATAGGCTGTTGGTCGCCCGAGATAAAAAAAAATGTTGAGCAGTAGCAAATATATACAGCGCATTCGGAAAGTATTCATACCCCTTGACCTTTTCCACATTTTGTTACATTACAGCCTTATTCTAAAATGGATTAAATATTTAAAAAATTCTCATCAATCTACACACAACACCCCATAATGACAAAGCGGAAATATCACATTTACATAAGTATTCAGACCCTTTACTCAGTACTTTGTTGAAGCACCTTTTCGCAGCGATGACAACCTTGAGTCTTCTTGGGTACGAAGCTACACGCTCGGCACACCTGTATTTGCAGAGTTTCTCCCATTCTTCTCTGCAGATCCTCTCAAGCTCTGCCAGGTTGCAAGGGAGCATCGCTGCAAAGCTATTTTCAGGTCTCTCCAGAGATGTTTGATCGGGTTCAAGTCCGGTCTCTGGCTGGGCCACTCAAGGACATTCATAGACTTGTCCCGAAGCCACTCCTGCATTGTCTTTGCTGTGTGGTCATTGTCCTGTTGGTAGGTGAACCTTCACCCCAGTCTGAGGTCCTGAGTGCTCTGGAGCAGGTTTTAATCAAGGATCTCTCTGTACTTTGTTACATTCATCGTTCCCTCTGAGTGACCATCGGGTTCTTGGTCACCTCCCTGGCCAAGGCCCTTCTCCCCTGATTGCTCAGTTTGGCCGAGTGGCCAGCTCTAGGAAGAGTCTTGGTGGTTACAAACTTCTTCCATTTAAGAATGATGGAGGCCACTGTTTTCTTGGGAAACTTCAATGCATCTCAGTGCAATAGGCATCACTACAGTCCCTGGTTCAAATCCAGGCTGAATCACATCTGGCTGTGATTGGGAGTCCCACAGTGCAGCAAACAATTGGCCCAGCGACGTCCGTGTTTGGCCGAGGTAGGCCGTCATTGTAAATAAGAATTTGTTCTTAAGTGACATGCCTAGTTAAATAAAAAAAGTAAATACCACAGGTGGACTCCAATCAAGCTGAAGAAACATCTCAAGTATGATCAATTGAAACAGGATTCACCTGAGCTCAATTTGAGTCTCATAGCAAAGGGTCTGAATACTTATGTAAATACAGTGTTTTATTTTTATTTTTTTATAATTTTGCCATAAATTTCAAAAAACATGTTTTCACTTTGTCATTATGGAGTATTGTGTATAGATTGATGAGGGAAACAAATATGTAATCCATTTTAGAATAAGACTGTAACGTAACAACAAAGAAGGGAAGGGGTCTGAATACCTTCTGAATGCTCTGTATATACATTCGTTAATGGCACAAGAGACACTTGTCTGATTTGCGCCCATCTCAGTGAACTAATCCATTGAGGAGGCTGAGACTAATCCATTGAGGAGGCTGAGACTAATCCATTGCGGAGGCTGAGACTAATCCATTGCGGAGGCTGAGACTAGATAGGAGGAAAATGCTACGTCTGGCGCAAACCCAACACCTCTCATCACCCAGAGAACTCCATCCACACAGTAAGGCATGGTGGAGGCAGCATCATGCTGTGGGGATGTTTTTTTATCAGCAGGAACTGGGAAACTGGTCAGAATTAAAGGAATGATGGATGGCACTCAATACAGGGAAATTCTTGAGGGAAACCTGTTTCAGTCTTCCAGAGATTTGAGACTGGGACGGAGGTTCACCTTCCAGCAGGACAATGACCCTACACATACTGCTAAAGTAACACTCGAGTGGTTTAAGGGGAAACATTTCAATGTCTTGGAATGGCCTAGTTAAAGTCCAGACCTCAATCCAATTGAGAATATGTGGTATGACTTAAAGATTGCTGTACAACAGCGGAACCCATCCAACTTGAAGGAGCTGGAGCAGTTTTGCCTTGAAGAATGGCAAAAATCCCAGTGGCTGGATGTGCCAAGCTTATAGAGACATACCCCAAGGTGACTTGCAGCTGTAATGTCTGCAAAAGGTTGCTCTATAAAGTACAAAAAAAAAAAAAAAAAAAAAATTGGGGGGGGTAAATAATTATGCACACTCAAGTTTCCTGTTTTTTTGGTCATATTTCTTGTTTGTTTCACAATAAAAAATCTGTTTTTACATCCATTGAGAATAACAATAGTTTTTTGTTGTTGCACCTGTCCCGTTATCTGGTTTTAATGACCATTTTTGAATGCCTTTCTAACCAATCAGAAATGAGTATTCAACAATGCTGTGGTATAATATCAATTAAATGAAACTGTTCCACAAAAATTTGCATTATGAAAAAACATAAGTGGTACTCAAATCGGTAGAAATGGTAAGATAAAATGACATTCCACGTGAGAAAGGTTGCCGACTCCTCATGTAGCAGCCTATTACCGAAACATCAGGAGAGTAACGGCGAAATTTGCGAAAGCCAGCAGGAGATCGATTGATTGATTGGTCGAAAGAAAAGACGAAAGTCGAGCCAGTTTTTTTGTTGTTGTTGGGGACAGCCCGACATCCAACTGACATTACACTCCTCAGCGCTTTCTTGGGAGATGAATGTTTGCATAGCCGTGTTTGAGTGCGTATTTGTGGATGTGTGGATGTTTTTGTCTCTGTCAGACTGTTCAGACATAAGATTGGAGAAATGGCTCTTTGGCCAATGAGAGATTGAGCCTGATTAGGGATATGACAGGTTATTAATTCAGTGAAGGCCAGGCGGCCCCGTAGTGTTCAGCTCTAAACACATCTGACAATCCAGCCAGGCTAGAGCAAACACTGAAAATATATGAAAGATATCAAATAGTAGGACCTGGAGTCCCTGGTCTGTTACAGTGTGACCCCATCATGGCTGGAGTCCCTGGTCTGTTACAGTGTGACCTCATCATGGCTGGAGTCCCTGGTCTGTTACAGTGTGACTTCATGGGTGGAGTCCCTGGTCTGTTACAGTGTGACCTCGTGGCTGGAGTCCCTGGTCTGTTACAGTGTGACCTCGTGGCTGGAGTCCCTGGTCTGTTACAGTGTGACCTCATGGCTGGAGTCCCTGGTCTGTTACAGTGTGACCTCATGGCTGGAGTCCCTGGTCTGCTACAAATGCACCCCTACATCCTGTATCCAAAGTCCCTATACAAATCAAATCCTCTCAGATCTCCACAAGTACATTGGGCTTAGGGTTAAGGGGTTGATTTGGGATTGGGCCACTGATAAAACTACTATCATGCAGATGCTGATGAGGACTGAGAGGAAGAGGGTGTGGCCCTGATTTCTGATTGACAGGTGATTGACAGGGGATGTAAACAGAGCCCTTCAGCTTACAGCAGTTTAACTGGGCCACTCATGTGTATACTTAACATTTTAATGGGAATGTACATTCTAGTGATTATATTTCTATGGTGGTTGAGCTGTGATTGACAGGTGACAAAGACAAAGTCTTAATTAACACCAAATCCCCTCTCCACTGTAATCCTCTCTCTCTGTCTCTCTCTCTCTCTCTCTCTCTCTCTCTCTGTCTCTCTCCCTGTCTCTCTCTCTCTCTCTCTCTCTCTCTCTCTCTGTCTCTGTCTCTCTCTCTCTCTCTCTCTCTCTCTCTCTCTCTCTCTCGGAGATGTCCCAAATGGCTCCCTATTAGTGCATTACTTTTGACCAGGGACCATAGGTCTCTGTTCCCTATATAGTGCACTACATTTGAACAGGGAACATAGGGCAATAGTCAGAAGTGAGTCTGGCAGGTGGCAGTCAACAAAACCCAGTAAACGTTCATATTGGCTCATCGTGTACAGTACTTTAAATCAATCAGTTCAATCATCATTAAAGGGTCAAATGACCTTCGTGGTCCGTCGTGGAAGTCTAGACCAGGGTACTTAAACTATGACTTGGGAGCCAAAATGGGCCCTGAGCACGTGAGAGGTGGGTTTGCGAGTAAACATTTATAATCGGACATTACTTCTTCTTCATTTGGGTCGTTCGAGGACAGTAGAGCTCTCATTTGGGTCGTTCGAGGACAGTATATCTCTCATTTGGGTCGTTCAAGGACAGTATATCTCTCATTTGGGTCGTTCGAGGACAGTATATCTCTCATTTGGGGGTTCGAGGACAGTATATCTCTCATTTGGGTCGTTCGAGGACAGTATATCTCTCATTTGGGTCGTTCGAGGACAGTATATCTCTCATTTGGGTCGTTCGAGGACAGTACAGCTCTCACTTGGGTCTCGAGCTGGAAAAAGCTGAAGAACCTCTGGTCTAGACTGATGCCAGCCCAGCAAGTAGTGTACGCCACAACATTGTGAAACCAGAAACCATTTAAACTAGGTAAACACGACATTGTGAAACCAGAAACCATTAAAACTAGGTAAACACAACATTGCTGTCAGCCAACAACCAACACCATTATCACAGTCAGAATAGTCCCAAATTGCACCCTATTCCCTTTATAGTGCACTAATTTAGACCAGGGCCCTTCAGTCAACACAAGCAGCTACTCCCTGTGTCTTTTAAAAAGAGGGAGGCTGTCCAAGATAAGATAACCAGGTCAAACCAGAGACAAAATCCACGTGCCTCAACTGGAAAATAATTGAACAATTCAACGATCCAGTTTAAGGCAGTGTAACACACAGAATATCCACTGGGGCGCGCTGCAGACCAGGTCTCAATCAAAGCTGAACTAGAACACCGCTCCCACATTTGGCAGGCGCTATATACTGGTGCTGTACTTACCAAGCCAGCTCCTGTTGAGATAGACGGACACGAACACCGGGGGAACAGTGAAGAAGTCCACCACCGAGTTCACCTCCAGCCAGAACCACAGCTTGTCATTGGCCGCTATGAACTGGGGGGGTAGAGAAAGATACCAGTTATATTATATATTATATTCTACATTCCTATATTCCACCATCCTACTTTTTAATGTTGATACATGACTGTAGGACAGCCGCAACACTGTTGAATGCTTCCACAGTTTTAATGAGTGCAATGTTTTTTGACTTTAATGTCTATATTATGTGTGGGTATATTTAAGCAATAAGGCACGGGGGGGTGTGGTATATGGCCAATATACCACAGCTAAGGGCTGTTCTTAGGCACGACACATCGCAGAGTGCCTGGACACTGCCCTTAGCCGTGGTATATGTCAGCCAATCAGCATTCAGCGTATAAATAGCTTTATTGGGGCGGAAGGATAGCCTAGTGTGTAGAGTGTTGGGCTCGTAACCAAAAGGTTGAAAGTTCAAATCCCCGAGCTGACAAGGTAAAAATCTATCGTTCTGCACTGTTCCTAGGCTGTCATTGAAAATAAGAATTTGTTCTTAACTGATTTGCCTGGGAAAATAAATATCTTTATTCCACGATTGAAACTACACAAGCATAACAACTTGTGTACATGTCTAATGTAGCATCTTCCTTATTTACCCGTAGACCAAAGTACAAGAGGAAGAAGACGTTGAAAGCCATGTCGATCTGTAGCGTGAAGTCTTTGTAGAAGTTCTGACAGGACTCGATGGGGCTGTCAGAAACACACAGAAAACACACGTTAGAAACATCTCACTTATTGAACATGCCCCCCCCGAAATGTTTTTTTATATAAAGATGAAGAAATAAAGAATGAAAGGAATTCAAAAGGTGCGACATTTTGCATTTTCTAAATAACATTAAAAAAAACATGTGTGTACAGTAGAAGGGTTATGGATAGGGGGGTGTTTTAGTACTTCAAAAGGCTATTTTGACACAGGAATAAGAAGGACCGTTCGGGATCTTTAACGCTAGAGGTGGGTTCAGTGCAGTGGCAGTAGTCTAAGGGTTAATAGCCACGCAGGGGTTTTGGCATCTTTCATGTCATCAAAGCAGCCATAGCAGATGCTAACATAAATAAATAAATAAATAACCAATTATATGTTATGAGTTTGGAATTACTGTCACCACTATACATCTTGTGAACAAAATCCAGGTATGTGTAATGACAGTCCAAGCATCATTTAGGTTACAGTACAGACATATAGCTCTATAGTGCATCTCACGTGGATACAACCTACCATACTGTGTTAACACATATAGTGCCTGACCTACATAACTAGGTAGGCTATATCCTAAAATATGTCAGAGAGCCGTTAGTGTATTAGTGTATCCCCTGGCCAATAGAGTGGAGTATTAGTGTATCCCCTGGCCAATAGAGTGGAGTATTAGTGTATCACCTGGCCAATAGAGTGGAGTATTAGTGTATCCCCTGGCCAATAGAGTGGAGTATTAGTGTATCCCCTGGCCAATAGAGTGGAGTATTAGTGTATCACCTGGCCAATAGAGTGGAGTATTAGTGTATCCCCTGGCCAATAGAGTGGAGTATTAGTGTATCCCTGGCCAATAGAGTGGAGTATTAGTGTATCCCCTGGCCAATAGAGTGGAGTATTAGTGTATCCCCTGGCCAATAGTGGAGTATTAGTGTATCCCCTGGCCAATAGAGTGGAGTATTAGTGTATCCCCTGGCCAATAGAGTGGAGTATTAGTGTATCCCTGGCCAATAGAGTGGAGTATTAGTGTATCCCCTGGCCAATAGAGTGGAGTATTAGTGTATCCCTGGCCAATAGAGTGGAGTATTAGTGTATCCCCTGGCCAATAGAGTGGAGTATTAGTGTATCCCCTGGCCAATAGAGTGGAGTATTAGTGTATCCCCTGGCCAATAGAGTGGAGTATTAGTGTATCCCCTGGCCAATAGAGTATTAGTGTATCCCCTGGCCAATGGTATTAGTGTATCCCCTGGCCAATAGAGTATTAGTGTATCCCCTGGCCAATAGAGTGGAGTATTAGTGTACCCCCTGGCCAATAGAGTATTAGTGTATCCCCTGACCAATAGAGTATTAGTGTATGGCCAATAGAGTATTAGTGTATCCCCTGGCCAATAGAGTGGAGTATTAGTGTATCCCTGGCCAATAGAGTGGAGTATTAGTGTATCCCCTGGCCAATAGAGTGGAGTATTAGTGTATCCCCTGGCCAATAGAGTAGTGTATCCCCTGGCCAATGTATTAGTGTATCCCTGGCCAATAGAGTGGAGTATTAGTGTATCCCTGGCCAATAGAGTATTAGTGTATCCCCTGGCCAATAGAGTATTAGTGTATCCCCTGGCCAATAGAGTGGCCAATAGAGTATTAGTGTATCCCTGGCCAATAGAGTGGAGTATTAGTGTATCCCCTGGCCAATAGAGTATTAGTGTATCCCCTGGCCAATAGAGTGGAGTATTAGTGTATCCCCTGGCCAATAGAGTATTAGTGTATCCCCTGGCCAATAGAGTATTAGTGTATCCCCTGGCCAATAGAGTGGAGTATTAGTGTATCCCCTGGCCAATAGAGTATTAGTGTATCCCCTGGCCAATAGAGTATTAGTGTATCCCCTGGCCAATAGAGTGGACAACATGAGACAGACAGCCAACCCCCCCATCAAACTTAGACCAGATAGGATGCTATTGTTGTTAATTAAAGTCATACAGTCACCAAATACACTCCTCAAATAGAAGCCCTGGACACAGACTAAACTACCCAGATCTAAGAGTGTGTTATACATTTGTCTAATACAATAAGATACATTATTGTGTCAATAAATATGCATATAAAGCTTATGATGCCAGTTATACTATGTATTATCAATAACAGTAACTGCCAATTCTGAGAATAGTCCAAGCATTGTGAATATTTCAACCCTTCACTTCAGGTGATAATAATTACAGCATATCTAGAGCGCATCCCAAATGGAGCCCTTTTCCCTATATATAGGAGCACTAATTTTGACCAGAGCCCCTATCTATGTAGCCTAAAGGGAATAGGATGCAATGCAGGATTCATCCCAGTGTGAATCCTCAACGGTAGCTAGATAACAGAGAAGAGTAATGAACATAGGGAGGCCAGATCTGGGCTGCTCAATAATTGAGTGGCTGGTCAGGAAGCGGTGGCTTAGTCTCTATAAGAGCCATAAAACACAGAGGGAAAAGGCTGCCAGTGGCTACCTCCCTGTAAACCAAAGATGCATGAACAGTGAAGGAGACTGAATATAAAATGATATTCAGCAACTCTTGGTAGGACAATGGAAATGTTATTATATTCAGCAACTCTTGGTAGGACAATGAAAGCTTGATGATATTCAGCAACTCTTGGTAGGACAATTGAAATGTATTATATTCAGCAACTCTTGGTAGGACAGTGGCATTCTATCTTTTATTGTTAAAAACCTCTTCATAAAAACCCTCTGAGCGCTCTCTATCCACTTCCTTGTACTCAGGCACACAGAGGCATGGCCGTGCATGAGTCACTGAGAGTAGTAGCATTTTGGCCAAACTGTGGAATTGTTAATTGGCTCAGATACATTTTTATTTACAAAATGTAAAACAAAGAATGCTGTTGTACACAAATGGTAATCTGAGGATATCAATTCAACCAAAACTTAGATCAGAGAAAAATGATTATTTGGGCCAAATAATAATGTCAAAAGACTAACACGCTAACGAGAGAGAGAGAGAGAGAGAGAGAGAGAGAGAGAGAGAGAGAGACAGAGAGACAGAGAGACAGAGAGAGACACAGAGAGAGAGAGAGAGAGAGAGAGAATGAGAGAGGTTGCGACTTGGTTCTGATATAAAGCTAGACTTATTCTAGGTCAAGCGTCCACAGGCCAGCCTGCCAGCTGGATAGATCTCCTCCTTCTCGCTCTCTTTCTGTGCTTAATGGTATGATTTATGAGGACAGAATAGTGTTGACTTTTCTCAGTTGCTTCCTGGTGATTTTTGCAATGAGCTCTATCTGTCTGTACTAAGGTGTACATTTGAGGACATCCTTAGCCTTAAGAGGTTGACAATTCACTCAAGGATGATTGAGACTTGAGGCTGAGAGTGTCCTAAAATGTACACCGCACTCTGTCTGTCGCAAATACTCTTTCAGTAGACCTCCAAGGCTAATTACAGGAAGTTCCCATATCTGTTACAACCTGCTGTCACTGAACACACAACACGCTAACCAACACGTTGCTGCTGCTGCTGTGTGTTTGCCAAAGTGTGACTGAGGCAAGCAGAGAGCCTTGTTGTTAATGACATTAGGTCAGGTAACGACATTGGGTCAGTTAATGACATTAGGTCAGTTAACAACATTGGGTCAGTTAATGACATTGGGTCAGTTAATGACATTGGGTCAGTTAACAACATTGGGTCAGTTAATGACATTGGGTCAGTTAACAACATTGGGTCAGTTAATGACATTGGGTCAGTTAATGACATTGGGTCAGTTAACGACATTGGGTCAGTTAACAACATTGGGTCAGTTAATGACATTGGGTCAGTTAATGACATTGGGTCAGTTAATGACATTGGGTCAGTTAACAACATTGGGTCAGTTAATGACATTGGGTCAGTTAATGACATTGGGTCAGTTAACAACATTGGGTCAATTAATGACATTGGGTCAGTTAATGACATTGGGTCAGTTAATGACATTGGGTCAGTTAACGGTAACTCTGTGTTGTCTGTTCACACTGCTATGCTTTATCTTGACCAGGTCGCAGTTGTAAATGAGAACTTGTTCTCAACTAGCCTACCTGGTTAAATAAAGGTGAAATAAAATTTAAAAAAAATATATATATTGCCTATGTAATAGCATTCCCAGCTAAATTAAGTTTGACAAACAATGGACGGTCACACAAGTTTGAACCTCCCTTTGAAGCCGAGGCGTTGATCCGTGACATACAACATGAATCTTCTTCCTAGCCAAAGATGCCGCTGAGGAGTTTACCACCACTTTGGACTATGGAGAATTAAACCACTTTGGATAATGTGACTGTTGGCTAGATAACTGAAACTAGCTAGCTAGCGTAACAGTTTGCTAAGTGAATAATATGGCGAGCTAGCCCACTCAAAGTTTCCTTATATTATATTATATTATTAAATATATGTATTAATCCATAATCTATGGATTTCATGGGAAAGGCCTAGTCAGTTGTACAACTGAATGCCTTCAACTGTAAGTGTCTACCACATTTAACCCAACCCCTCTAAATCAGAGAGGTGCGGGGGACTGCCTTAATCGACATCCACGTCTTTGGCACCCAGGGAACAGTGGGTTAACTGCCTTGCTCAGGGGCAGAACAATATATTTTTACCTTATCAGCTCGGTTATTCAATCCAGCATCCTTTTGGTTACTGTCCCGACACACTAACCACGAGGATACCTGCCGCCCCATGACTGGGCAGGGGTGAAGCCATGGGTGGGCATGGGAGGGCAAAGTTCCACCAACTTGGGAGACTGACTGGCTGACCCACTGGGGAGCCAGGCCCAGCCAATCAGAATGAGTTTTTCCCCACATAAAGGCTTTATTACAGACAGAAATACTCCTCAGTTTTATCAGCTGTCTCTGTGGCTTGTCTCAGACAATCCCGCAGGTGAAGAAGCTAAATGTGGAGATCCTGGCCTGGCATGGTTACACATGGTTGTGAGGCCGGATGGACGTACTGCCAAATTCTCTAAAAACACGTTGGTGGCAGCTTAAGGTAGAGAAATGAATATTAAATTATCTGGCAACCGCTCTGGTGAGCATTCCTGCACAGCATGCAAATTGCACACTCGCTCAAAACTTGAGACATGTTGTGTGACAAAATTGCACATTTTAGAGTGGCCTGTTATTGTCCCCAGCACAAGGTGCACCTGTGTAATGATCATGCTGTTTAATCAGAATCTTGATATGCAACAGTTGTCAGGTGGATGGATTATCTTGACAGAAGATAAATGCTCACTAACAGGGGTGTAAACACATTTGTGCCCAACATTTAAGGATTCATGGAAACTTTTTGGGAGCTTTTATTTCAGCTCATGAAACATGGGACCAACACTTTACATGTTGCATTTATATTTCTGTTCAGTGCAGATCGCTTATCAGGTTTAGTAATTACAGCATTTCATTAAGGACTTAAATCTATGTGATCATGGAGGACTCAGAACCCAAGTAACAGGGATTATTCAAGTTACTCGTCAACATTTAAATCATATTCTCGTATAGACTACTTTTTATTTTCTTGCTCATTGTTTCCCAATGTAGCAGGAAGTGGATAAGATAATATTGTTCTGAGTGACCATTCCCCTGTGTCATTATTCTACAGGGATACAAAATTCGTCAAAGGATCCTCTAGATGGCGCTTGCACCCAGGTGTTTACAGGACCCAGACTTGTTACATTACATTGGAGTGCATGTCATGTTTATTTTACATTTTACATTGAACACTGATCAAACATCAGCGAGTACCAGATGAGTACCAGATGGGAGGCTTTCAAAGCATATATTAATGAACCGTTTTACCAGTTTCAAATAAAATCAATTAAATCTGAAAATGAGAGAGATGCCTCCCGGGTGGTGCATCAGTCTAAGGCACTGCATCGCTACAGTCCCGGGTTCGATCCCAGGCTGTGTCACAGTCGGCCGTGACCGGGAGACCCATGAGGCGACGCACAATTGGCCCAGCGTTTTCCGGGTTAGAGGAGGGTTTCGCCGGTCGGGATTTCCTTGTCCCATCGCGCTCTAGCGTCTCCTAGTGGCGGGGCGGGTGCCTGCAAGCTGACTCTGGTCACCAGCTGTACAGTGTTTCCTCCGACACATTGGTGTGGCTGGCTTCTGGGTTAAGCAAGCAGTGTGTCAAGAAGCAGTGTGGCTTGGCAGGGTCGTGAGGATGCATGGCTCTCGATCTTCGCCTCTCCCGAATCCATACAGGAGTTGCAGCGATGGGACAAGACTGTAACTACTAATTGGATATCATGAAATTGGGGAGAAAAAGGGGTAAAAAGTACAAAAAAACCAGTAAAATCTGAGAAATGGAGAGAGAAGTAAACCAGGAATTATTTGCGCTTAAAGCTCAAAGCTCAATGAAGAACTTTCCACTTCAATGTCTGCAAACTGCTTAACGAGGCTGAAACAGTCTGAAATGTGAAATGTCCAGTAAATTGCTGGCCAGGCGCATTTAGAAGCTAAATTCAGACAGAGTCATTAATGCAATTCATAATTTACAAGGACAATTATCAATGGATCCTGTAGATTTAAACCAAATATTTACTTCCTACTACAACACACTTTACAATTGTGAATCTCCTGAGAACTTATATAATCAGACATCATTTTTAGATGGTCTTGATTTTCCCTCTATTTCAGAAGATACAAAATTGGATCTGGAGAAGGAATTGGACGATGTTGAAGGGAGTTAAAGCTTCAGGTCCAGATGGGCTCCCAATAGATATTTATAAGACATTTAAGGCCAAACTTCTAGGTCAAATTTTGTATACTGTATGTTTGCTGAATCCTTTCAACAAGGATGCTTCCTTTCCTCTCTAAGGAGTGCTTAAATCACTCTTATTCTGAAACTTGATAAATCCCCATCAAAATGTGAAAGTTACAGACCCATATCTACTACACAAAGACCAAAATGGCTTCGTGAAAATCCCTTAAGGTTGACTGTGAGGAGAGTGCTAAACATATCACATGTCACATATATCACATATCACATGTGTGAAGGGTCCCTGATACTGTCATACTCTCTAAAGTGTGAAGGTTCCCTGATACTGTCATACTCAAGTGTGAAGGGTCCCTGATACTGCCATACTCTCTCATGTGTGAAGGGTCCCCTGATACTGTCATACTCTCTCTTGATGCAGAGAAGGCATTTGATAGAGTTGAGTGGTCTTGTTTATTTTAAGTGTTTAAGAGATTTGGGTTTGGGAAATACTTCTGTAAATGGATTATTAAGATATTATATACAGACCCGACTGAAGAAGTTGCCACTAACAACTTCATTTCACAACCTTTTTGGGGGGGGAACGAGACAAGGGTGTCCAGACAGTCCAGGACTCTTCCTTGTAGCTATAGAAGCCTTTGCCATTGCAGTGTGAGCCAGCCTGTCAGTTAGTGGAATTAAAACAGCAGATTTTGAACATCGAGTGGCCCTGTTCCTAACAGATCTAAAGAATTCTATCTCTTCCCTCTCCAATTTAATTAATAACTTTGGTCAGTTTTCTGGGTTTAAAGTGAATAAAACCTAATCTTCTATCTTTTTCCTCAACAAGCAAGAGAAACTGAATCCATTGGACAGCATCCATTTGTGAATACAGAACAAGGTTTTACATATCTTGGTATTCAAAAGTCCCCCCCTATCTCAGCTCGCTGGCCACCATAGCATCACCCACCTGTAGCACGCTGCAGCAGGTATATCTCTCAGGTCACCCCCAAAACCAATTCTTTCTTTGGCCGCCTCTCCTTCCAGTTCTCTGCTGCCAATGACTGGAACGAACTACAAAAATCTCTGAAACTGGAAACACTTATGTCCCTCACTAGCTTTAAGCACCAACTGTCAGAGCAGCTCACAGATTACTGCACCTGTACATAGCCCACCTTTAATTTAGCCCAAACAACTACCTCTTTCCCTACTGTATTTATTTATTTATTTTGCTCCTTTGCACCCCATTGTTTTTATTTATACTTTGCACATTCTTCCACTGCAAATCTACCATTCCAGTGTTTTACTTGCTATTTTGTATTTACTTTGCCACCATGGCCTTTTTTTTGTTGCCTTTACTTCCCTTATCTCACCTCATTTGCTCACATCGTATATAGACTTGTTTATACTGTATTATTGACTGTATGTTTGTTTTACTCCATGTGTAACTCTGTGTCGTTGTATGTGTCGAACTGCTTTGCTTTATGTTGGCCAGGTCGCAGTTGTAAATGAGAACTTGTTCTCAACTTGCCTACCTGGTTAAATAAAGGTGAAAAAAAAGAGAGAAAAAAGCACACCAGAAATCGACGAATTCTGAACCCATGGTAACGAGTGTAATAAAAAACATCAACAGATGGACCTCATTATATCATTACGTGGTGGTATTTTGGTTAGAGCATTGGACTAGTAACCGAAAGGTTAAAAGATTGAATCCCTGAGTTGACAAGGTAAAAATTTGTCATTCTGCCCCTGAACAATGCAGTTAACCCACTGTTCCTTTGAAAATCAGAATTTGTTCTTAACTGACTTGCCTAGTTAAATAAAGGTAAAATAAATAGCCTGTATATATTACTGGTACAATACATATCATATTCTGCCCAAATGTCTTTACCTATTTCAATAAACTCCACCACCTTTATTTTTCCCAAAGATCAAAACAATACTCTAAAACAGAAAACCAAGGCTCTTTATTTTCCCTTTAACAGAGGGGGGTTACAACTTCCAAACCTACAGTGGTATTACTGGGCTGCACAATTGAGGGCCGCAATGTTTTGGTTCTCCAAGGTACCTTAGTTACTGGCTGCAGATTTAAAAGTTGTCCACAAAATGCTTATCTTCAAATGGATATTTGTACTCTGTTCCCTTTAAGAAACTAAATATGAATACTATTAATCCCTTTGTTACGTTCCATCTTTATTCTACAATGGATAAATAATTTTCTCCCCTCATCAATCTACAAACAATACCCCATAATCACAATGCCCCATTTTTTTTGCAAATGTATGAAAAATAAAAACAGATACCTTATTTCCATAAGTATTCAGACCATTTGCTATGAGACTCAAACTTGAGCTCAGCTGCATCCTGCTTCCATTGATCATCCTTGAGATATTTCTACAACTTGACAGGAGTCCACCTGTGGTAAATTCAATTGATTGGACATGATTTGGAAAGTCACACACCTGTTTATATAAGGTCCCACAGTTGACAGTGCATGTCAGAGCCACAACCAAGCCATGAGGTCGAAGGAATTGTCCGCAGAGCTCCAAGACAGGATTGTGTCGAGGCACAGATCTGGGGAAAGGTACCAACACATTTCTGTAGCTTTGAAAGTCCTCAAGAACACAGTGGCCTCCATCATTCTTTAATGGAAGAAGTTTGGAACCACCAAGAATCTTCCTAGCTGTGTGCCAAACTGATCAATCGGGGAGAAGGGCCTTGATCAGGGAGGTGGCCAAACACCTGATGGTCACACTGACAGAGCTCCAGAGTGGAGATGGAAGAACCTTCCAGAAAGACAACCATCTCTGCAGCATTCCACCAATCAGGCCTTTATGGTAGAGTGGCCAGACTGAAACCACTCCTCAGTAAAAGGCACATGAGAGCATGCTTAGAGTTTGCCAAAAGGCACCTAAAGGACTCTCAGACTATGAGAAACAAGATTATCTGGTCTGAGGAAATCAAGATTGAACTCTTTGGACTGATTGTCAAGCGTCACCTCTGGAGGAAACCTGATGAACCTGATGAAACCATCCCTACAGTGACGCAAGGTGGTGGCAGCATCATGCTGTCAGGATGTTTTTCAGAGGCAGGGACTGGGAGACTAGTTAGGATCGAAGGAACAATTAACAGAGCAAAGTACAGAGATATCCTTGATGAAAACCAGCTCCAGAGTGCTCAGGACCTCAGACTGTGGCAAAGGTTCCGATGCTACCCCACGGCAAGCGGTACTGGAGCGCCAGGTCTAGGTCCAAGAGGCTTCTACCCCCAAGCTACTATTTGCCCCCCCACTACGTTGCTGTTACTCTCTGTTATTATCTATGCATAGCCTCTTTGACAACCCCACCTGCATGTACATAATTATCTCAAATATCTCGACACCGGTGCCCCCGCACATTGACTCTGTACCGGTACCCCCTATACATAGCCTCCACATTGACTCTGTACCGGTACCCCCTGTATATAGCCTCCACATTGACTCTGTACCAGTACCCCTGTATATAGCCTCCACATTGACTCTGTACCGGTACCCCTGTATATAGCCTCCACATTGACTCTGTACCGGTAGCACCTGTATATAGCCTCCACATTGACTCTGTACCGGTAGCACCTGTATATAGCCTCCACATTGACTCTGTACCGGTAGCACCTGTATATAGCCTCCACATTGACTCTGTACCGGTAGCCCCTGTATATAGCCTCCACATTGACTCTGTACCGATACCCCCTGTATATAGCCTCCACATTGACTCTGTACCGATACCCCCTGTATATAGCCTCCACATTGACTCTGTACCGATACCCCCTGTATATAGCCTCCACATTGACTCTGTACCGATACCCCCTGTATATAGCCTCCACATTGACTCTGTACCGATACCCCCTGTATATAGCCTCCACATTGACTCTGTACCGATACCCCCTGTATATAGCCTCCACATTGACTCTGTACCGATACCCCCTGTATATAGCCTCCACATTGACTCTGTACCGATAGCCCCTGTATATAGCCTCCACATTGACTCTGTACCGGTACACCCTGTATATAGCCTCCACATTGACTCTGTACCGGTACCCCCTGTATATAGCCTCCACATTGACTCTGTACCGATACCCTCTGTATATAGCCTCCACATTGACTCTGTACCGATACCCCCTGTATATAGCCTCCACATTGACTCTGTACCGATAGCCCCTGTATATAGCCTCCACATTGACTCTGTACCGATACCCCCTGTATATAGCCTCCACATTGACTCTGTACCGGTACCCCCTGTATATAGCCTCCACATTGACTCTGTACCGATAGCCCCTGTATATAGCCTCCACATTGACTCTGTACCGGTACACCCTGTATATAGCCTCCACATTGACTCTGTACCGGTACCCCCTGTATATAGCCTCCACATTGACTCTGTACCGATACCCCCTGTATATAGCCTCCACATTGACTCTGTACCGATAGCCCCTGTATATAGCCTCCACATTGACTCTGTACCGATAGCCCCTGTATATAGCCTCCACATTGACTCTGTACCAGTACCCCTGTATATAGCCTCCACATTGACTCTATAACAGTACCACCTGTATATAACCTCCACATTGACTCTGTACCGATACCCCCTGTATATAGCCTCCACATTGACTCTGTACCGATACCCCCTGTATATAGCCTCCACATTGACTCTGTACCGATACCCCCTGTATATAGCCTCCACATTGACTCTGTACCGATACCCCCTGTATATAGCCTCCACATTGACTCTGTACTGGTACCCCCTGTATAAAGCCTCCACATTGACTCTGTACCAGTACCCCCTGTATATAGCCTCCACATTGACTCTGTACTGGTACCCCCTGTATAAAGCCTCCACATTGACTCTGTACCGGTACCCCCTGTATATAGCCTCCACATTGACTCTGTACCGGTAGCCCCTGTATATAGTCTCCACATTGACTCTGTACCGGTACCCCCTGTATATAGCCTCCACATTGACTCTGTACCGGTACCCCCTGTATATAGCCTCCACATTGACTCTGTACCGGTACCCCCTGTATAAAGCCTCCACATTGACTCTGTACCGGTACTCCCCTGTATATAGCCTCCACATTGACTCTGTACCGATACCCCCTGTATATAGTCTCCACATTGACTCTGTACCGGTACCCCCTGTATATAGCCTCCACATTGACTCTGTACCGGTACCCCCTGTATATAGCCTCCACATTGACTCTGTACCGGTACCCCCTGTATATAGCCTCCACATTGACTCTGTACCGGTACCCCCTGTATATAGTCTCCACATTGACTCTGTACCGGTACCCCCTGTATATAGTCTCCACATTGACTCTGTACCGATAGCCCCTGTATATAGCCTCCACATTGACTCTGTACCGTACCCCCTGTATATAGCCTCCACATTGACTCTGTACCGGTACCCCCTGTATATAGCCTCCACATTGACTCTGTACCGGTACCCCCTGTATATAGCCTCCACATTGACTCTGTACCGGTAGCACCTGTATATAGCCTCCACATTGACTCTGTACCGGTAGCACCTGTATATAGCCTCCACATTGACTCTGTACCGGTAGCACCTGTATATAGCCTCCACATTGACTCTGTACCGGTAGCACCTGTATATAGCCTCCACATTGACTCTGTACCGATACCCCCTGTATATAGCCTCCACATTGACTCTGTACCGATACCCCCTGTATATAGCCTCCACATTGACTCTGTACCGGTACCCCCTGTATATAGCCTCCACATTGACTCTGTACCGATACCCCCTGTATATAGCCTCCACATTGACTCTGTACCGATACCCCCTGTATATAGCCTCCACATTGACTCTGTACCGATACCCCCTGTATATAGCCTCCACATTGACTCTGTACCGATACCCCCTGTATATAGCCTCCACATTGACTCTGTACCGATAGCCCCTGTATATAGCCTCCACATTGACTCTGTACCGGTAGCACCCTGTATATAGCCTCCACATTGACTCTGTACCGGTACCCCCTGTATATAGCCTCCACATTGACTCTGTACCGATACCCCCTGTATATAGCCTCCACATTGACTCTGTACCGATACCCCTGTATATAGCCTCCACATTGACTCTGTACCGATAGCCCCTGTATATAGCCTCCACATTGACTCTGTACCGATAGCCCCTGTATATAGCCTCCACATTGACTCTGTACCGATACCCCCTGTATATAGCCTCCACATTGACTCTGTACCGATACCCCCTGTATATAGCCTCCACATTGACTCTGTACCGGTACCCCCTGTATATAGCCTCCACATTGACTCTGTACCGGTACCCCCTGTATATAGCCTCCACATTGACTCTGTACCGATAGCCCCTGTATATAGCCTCCACATTGACTCTGTACCGATAGCCCCTGTATATAGCCTCCACATTGACTCTGTACCAGTACCCCTGTATATAACCTCCACATTGACTCTATAACAGTACCACCTGTATATAACCTCCACATTGACTCTATACCCATACCCCCTGTATATAGCCTCCACATTGACTCTGTACCGATACCCCCTGTATATAGCCTCCACATTGACTCTGTACCGATACCCCCTGTATATAGCCTCCACATTGACTCTGTACCGATACCCCCCCTCCACATTGACTCTATATAGCCTCCACATTGACTCTGTACCAGTACCCCCTGTATATAGCCTCCACATTGACTCTGTACTGGTACCCCCTGTATAAAGCCTCCACATTGACTCTGTACCAGTACCCCCTGTATATAGCCTCCACATTGACTCTGTACTGGTACCCCTGTATAAAGCCTCCACATTGACTCTGTACCGGTACCCCCTGTATATAGCCTCCACATTGACTCTGTACCGGTACCCCCTGTATATAGCCTCCACATTGACTCTGTACCGGTACCCCCTGTATATAGCCTCCACATTGACTCTGTACCGGTACCCCCTGTATATAGCCTCCACATTGACTCTGTACCGGTACCCCCTGTATATAGCCTCCACATTGACTCTGTACCTTTACTCCCTGTATATAGCCTCCACATTGACTCTGTACCGATAGCCCTGTATATAGCCTCCACATTGACTCTGTACCGGTACCCCCTGTATATAGCCTCCACATTGACTCTGTACCGGTAGCCCCTGTATATAGCCTCCACATTGACTCTGTACCGGTACCCCCTGTATATAGCCTCCACATTGACTCTGTACCGGTACCCCCTGTATATAGCCTCCACATTGACTCTGTACCGGTACCCCCTGTATATAGCCTCCACATTGACTCTGTACCGGTACCCCCTGTATATAGCCTCCACATTGACTCTGTACCGATAGCCCCTGTATATAGCCTCCACATTGACTCTGTACCGGTAGCCCTGTATATAGCCTCCACATTGTACCTGTACATAGCCCACCTATAATTTAGCCCAAACAACTACCTCTTTCCCAACTGTATTTAATTTTTATTTATTTATTTATTTTGCTCCTTTGCACCCCATTATTTTTATTTCTACTTTGCACATTCTTCCATTGCAAAACTACCATTCCAGTGTTTTACTTGCTATATTGTATTTACTTTGCCACCATGGCCTTTTTTGCCTTTACCTCCCTTCTCACCTCATTTGCTCACATTGTATATAGACTTGTTTATACTGTATTATTGACTGTATGTTTGTTTTACTCCATGTGTAACTCTGTGTCGTTGTATCTGTCGAACTGCTTTGCTTTATCTTGGCCAGGTCGCAATTGTAAATGAGAACTTGTTCTCAACTTGCCTACCTGGTTAAATAAAGGTAAAATAAAATAAATAAATAAATTGACTCTGTACCGATACCCCCTGTATATAGCCTCCACATTGACTCTGTACCGATACCCCCTGTATATAGCCTCCACATTGACTCTGTACCGATACCCCCTGTATATAGCCCCGCAATTGTTATTTACTGCTGCTCTTTAATTATTTGTTCTTCTTTTCTCATACTTTTTTAAAACATTTGTTTTTAGGTATTTTCTTAAAACTGCATCGTTTTAAGGGCTTGTAAGTAAGCATTTCACTGTAAGGTCTACACCTGTTGTATTAGGCACGTGACAAATGACATTTGTTCTGAAAAAAATTGATTTGAAGACGCAGGAGTGGCTTTGGGACAAGTCGCTGAATGTCCTTGAGTGGCCCAGCCAGAGCCCGGACTTGAACCCGATCGAACATCTGGATAGACCTGAAAATAGCTTTGCAGCATGTCACGTTCATTGAATGAGGAGACCAAGGCTCAAAGTGATGTGAATACATTCTTCTATTTATTAACGAAGAAACACTAAACAAACTATACAAAACAACAAAACGAACGTGATGCTATATATAAACAAGTGCAGACACAGGCAACTAACCATAGACAATAACCCACAAAATACCCAAGGGAGATGGCTGCCTAAATATGGTTCCCAATCAGGGACAACGATAAACAGCTGCCTCTAATTGAGAACCAATCTAGGCAACCATAGACATACATAACACCTAGACAGGAACAAAAACACATACATCACCCATGTCGCACCCTGACCTAACTAAAATAATAATGAAAACAAAGAATACTAAGGTCAGGGCGTGACACAGCAAAGCTCCCCATCCAACCTGATACAGCTTTACAGGATCTGCAGAGAAGAATGGGAGAAACTGTAATCGCTGGCAAAGGTGTTTCAGAAAAGTACTGAGTAAATGGTCTGAATACTTATGGAAATGTGATATTCCAGTTTTTTTTACTGGTAATAAATGTGCAAACATTTCTAAAAACCTGTTTGTGCTTTGTCATTATGGGGTATTATGTGTAGATTTATGAGGGGGGTAAAAAAATTATTGAAACAATTTTAGAATAAGTAACAAAATATGAAAAAAGTCAAGGGTCTGAATACTTTCCAAACACATTTTGTATTACACGAAATACATCCAATTTAAAACCAATTGGGGCCAATAACAATTTCACACCTGGTAAAAGATGATTTGGTGTTTAAAGAAGCATATTGTTAAAGTCATGGCCCTTACATAAAGACAAAGGGCTCATGTTTAGTTTGAAGAACTCAAGAGCAAATTCAACTTTACCACAACTGCTGTATTTTTTTCCCAGTCTAAAGCAATCTGCAACCTCCTTTGACCACTTTAGAAACACTCTCTGTGTTATGGGAGAGGTCACATGACGTTACTACGAGCTTGGCACACCTGTATTTGGGAGAAATGGTAGCTACTCTTTAAAGACAACTCCAACAAGAAGATGTTTCAGAAGAGAACTGGGGTACAGCTAGCTCTAGAGCTCAGATACAGACAATAAACACTCTCTGTGTTATGGGAGAGGTCGCATGACGTTACTACGAGCTTGGCACACCTGTATTTGGGAGAAATGGTAGCTACTCTTTAAAGACAACTCCAACAAGAAGATGTTTCAGAAGAGAACTGGGGTACAGCTAGCTCTAGAGCTCAGATACAGACAATAAACACCTTCCTGAGACTGTTGCAATACAGTTGGATCATAAGAACATATCACCCCTGTTAAGCTCCACAAATTTGACCCTAATAACCCAGACCTATATTTGTATTTATTTATTATTCATTATGGACCCCTATTAGCTGCTGCCTAGGGGTCCAGCAAAATGAAGGCAGTTATACAATTCCTGTGTGTTAAACATAACACGCACTAGGCACCTTGTATCATTTCCTGTGGGTGTGTGCTGAGATACAAATGTTTTGGGCCTCAGTACTGCTCTATATCTCTGAGATTACCTCTACCCCATTACCCCTAATCCCTAAACTATGCATCCTAAACCTTTACCCAGTTTATATCTCTTTACATAGAGTATGAGAGAAAATAAAAGGTTTGACCTCTGTCTATTACAAGCTAGACATTCAGCTAGCTCTAGAGCTCAGAACTCTGTTATGTTCTGTTCTACTCTGCTCTGTTCTGTTATGCTCTATTCTGTTCTGTTATGTTCTGCTGTTCTGTTCTGTTCTACTCTGTTCTGTTATGCTCTATTCTGTTCTGTTATGTTCTGCTGTTCTGTTCTACTCTGCTGTTCTGTTATGTTCTGCTGTTCTGTTCTACTCTGTTGTGTTAGTTGTGCTCTGTTCTACTCTGTTCTGTTCTGTTATGCTCTGTTCTGTTCTACTCTGTTCTGTTCTGTTGTGCTCTGTTCTGTTCTAATCTGTTCTGTTATGCTCTGTTCTGTTCTACTCTGTTCTGTTATGTTATGTTCTGTTGTGTTATGTTCTGCTGTGTTCTGTTCTACTCTGATCTGTTCTGTTCTGTTATGTTCTGTTATTTTATATCTGTTCTGTTCTGTTATGTTCTGCTGCGCTCTGCTCTTCTGATCTGTTGTGTTATGTTCTGCTGTGTTCTGTTCTACTCTGATCTGTTCTGTTCTGTTATGTTCTGCTGTGTTCTGATATGTTCTACTCTGTTATGTTCTGTGCTCTGTGTTCTGTTCTACTCTGTTCAGTTCTGTTCTCTTGTGTTCTGTTCTGCTCTGTTCTGTTCTGCTCTGTTCTGTTGTGCTGCGTTCTGTTCTGTTCTGTTGTGCTCTGTTCTGTTATTTTATACTCTGTTCTGTTCTGCTCTGCTCTGTTCTGTTCTGTTCTGTTCTGCTCTGTTCTGTTCTGTTCTGTTCTGCTCTGTTCTGTTCTGTTCTGTTGTTTTATACTCTGTTCTGCTCTGTTCTGTTCTGTTCTGTTCTGTTCTGTTCTGCTCTGCTCTGTTCTGTTCTGTTCTGTTCTGTTATTTTATGCTCTGTTCTGTTGTGTTCTGTTCTGTTCTGTCTGAGAGCCTCTGATCCGTGCATTATAGAGATTAAACAATTTCATCTGTGAGTAAAGGATTGTCGGCGGTGGGCGCTCTGTGTCGTTGAAATGTTTTGTAAGCCCGGTTACCTGGAAAGGATTTATCTCTCTAATGAAGAGATGACAGGAAGGACAGGAGAGGACAGGACAGGAGAGGACAGAACAGGAGGGGAGAGGACAGCACAGGAGAGGACAGGACAGGACAGGAG
Source organism: Oncorhynchus tshawytscha (assembly GCF_018296145.1). Taxonomy (NCBI): domain Eukaryota; kingdom Metazoa; phylum Chordata; class Actinopteri; order Salmoniformes; family Salmonidae; genus Oncorhynchus; species Oncorhynchus tshawytscha. The sequence goes on from NC_056453.1 coordinate 40,891,122, forward strand.
AGGACAGGAGAGGACAGGACAGGACAGGACAGGAGGACAGGACAGGAGAGAACAGGACAGGAGAGAGGAGAGGACAGGACAGGGAGAGAACAGGACAGGAGAGAAAGGACAGGACAGGAAAGGAGAGGACAGAACAGGAGGGGAGAGGACAGCACAGGAGAGGACAGGACAGGACAGGAGAGGACAGGACAGGACAGGAGAGGACAGGACAGGAGGGGACAGGACAGGAGAGGACAGGAGAGGACAGGAGAGGAGGGGACAGGACAGGAGAGGACAGGACAGGAGAGGACAGGACAGGAAAGGACAGGACAGGAAAGGACATAAAGGACAGGAGGCAGGACCTGTGCTCTGATGTACAGCAGCAATCGGGGTTATAACTAGAGCGTGTGCTGAGGATGAATGATACAGTACAGTGTACAGGTGTGTGAAAGGTCTAGAGGTCTCAGGGTAATAAGTAACAATACATACTTCTGTTCCAATGCATTTTGGCCTATTACTCACAATACCCATCCTAAAGTATATAAATGATTTAGAATTGACAGGAAACCACAACGGCATCACCACAGCCATAACTGTCTGACAGTAAGGACAATCTACAGTCACCGTTCTACTATCTACTTAGCAGGTTCATCAAAATGTTTCATATGTGTAAAAGAGGATCTATTTAATTTCAGATCTCGTATTACAGCATCTTTATAAACCAGGTTACAGCCTCGTTACATCACATTACTCCTCCTCCTAATCTTTCACCAGATTAGATGTGGATCCCATTGACCGAAAAAATAAAAATAAATAGAGAATCTCATTGTTGAGTTGAGTAAAGCTCTGTCACAGTGTAAAAAATCTACCTTCTGGTAGATTATCAGAACAACAAGCATCATATAACCTGTCAAGGTATTAGGTCCTAACTGTAAAAGTAATACTTACTCAGAGGAATCGATGAAGTATATTACAAGGGCTCCGATGCTGAGGGCAAAGACAAGCACCACCTGAAAAGGAGAGAGAGATAGAGAGAGAGAGAGAGAGAGAGAGAGAGAGAGAGAGAGAGAGAGAGAGAGAGAGAGAGAGAGAGAAAGAGTTGGTCTCTAAACTTTGATCTATTAAAAAATAAAGACCCCCCCCCGGATACACATGTTGGTTTTTGCACTAGCATTACACAGCTGATTGAAATAACAAACCCTGGATGATGAGTCAGCCACTTGAATCAGCTGTGTAGCGCTTGGGGACCCTGGTCTAATGCATTCACAGGGGAGACGTTATTAAGTAGCACACTGACAGCTAACATTTAGTGTAAAGGTCCCAGTAATTAGCCTGTTCTGGGGATATCACATTCACTGAGGTAGATCATATGTTTATTAAGGCCAAGGATAAATAATTCATAACCGGCACTGTCAGAGTATAGGTATTAGCTGCACATCACATCACAGTATAGGTAGTAGATACACATCACATCACAGTATAGGTAGTAGATACACATCACATCAGCTCATTCTGACAGGGTAAATAAAGATAGTGCTAGGATACACCTACATCTGGGAACACACACACACAGTGAAACAAGGAGAGGAGAGGAGACAGTGACAGGCAGTGAAACAAGGAGAGGAGAGGAGACAGTGACAGGCAGTGAGACAAGGAGAGGAGAGGAGACAGTGACAAGCAGAGAGGAGAGGAGAGGGAGGAGGAGGAGGAGAGGAGAGGAGAGGAGAGGAGAGAGGAGAGGAGAGGAGAGGAGAGGAGAGGAGAGGAGAGGAGAGGAGAGGAGAGGAGAGGAGAGGAGAGGAGGAGAGGAGAGGAGAGGAGAGAGGAGAGGAGAGGAGACAGGGACAGGCAGTGAGACAAGGAGAGGAGAGGAGACAGTGACAGGCAGTGAGACAAGGAGAGGAGAGGAGACAGGGACAGGCAGTGAGACAAGGAGAGGAGAGGAGACAGGGACAGGCAGTGAGACAAGGAGAGGAGAGGAGACAGGGACAGGCAGTGAGACAAGGAGAGGAGAGGAGAGGAGAGGAGAGGCAGTGAGACAAGGAGAGGAGAGGAGAGGAGAGGAGGAGGAGAGGAGAGGAGAGGAGAGGAGAGGAGAGGAGAGGAGAGGAGAGGGAGAGGAGAGAGAGGAGAGGAGAGGAGAGGAGGAGGAGAGGAGAGGAGAGGAGAGGAGAGGAGAGGAGACAGGCAGTGAGACAAGGAGAGGAGAGGAGACAGGGACAGGCAGTGAGACAAGGAGAGGAGAGGAGACAGTGACAGGCAGTGAGACAAGGAGAGGAGAGGAGACAGTGACAGGCAGTGAGACAAGGAGAGGAGAGGAGACAGTGACAAGCAGTGAAACAAGGAGATGAGAGGAGAGGCGACAGTGACAGGCAGTGAAACAAGGAGAGGAGAGGAGATGAGACAGGGACAGGCAGTGAGACAATGAGAGGAGAGGAGACAGTGACAGGCAGTGAGACAAGGAGAGGAGAGGAGACAGGGACAGGCAGTGAGACAAGGAGAGGTGAGGAGACAGGGACAGGCAGTGAGACAAGGAGAGGAGAGAGACAGTGACAGGCAGTGAGACAAGGAGAGGTGAGGAGACAGGGACAGGCAGTGAGACAAGGAGAGGAGATGAGACAGGGACAGGCAGTGAGACAAGGAGAGGAGATGAGAGTAGACAGTGACAAGCAGTGAGACAAGGACAGGTGACATTGTAGCTCACTAGAGTTTCTAGAGGAAGAGAGAGGCAGAGGAGAAACAGTGATGCAGCAAAGCCCTGAGCCTAGTCACAGAGCTATCACAACAACAAAACAAGGTCATTGACAGTGAAACCCTCTGTCTGTCTGTCTGTCTGTCTGATATGGGAGGCCTTCTGAATAAAATGGAACATGCAGTCTATCTATAGCCTGGTCCCAGATGTTTGTGCTGTATAGCCAACTTTTATGGTTGATTTTATGGCTAATGTATGGCATTAATGACCATGGGAACACCAGGCTAATCTAGCTATACACTGTGTGGGAACAGATTGGGAGAGATTATAGGTTAATTGACACATGCAGATCCAGTGGTTTTAGATAACATTAGTTGTGAAGTGACAGCCCTGACACCATAGCTGTACTGTCTGAAACTTAGTGGCCTGGGGGTATCCAGGCTAAACTTAGTGGCCTGGGGGTATCCAGGCTAAACTTAGTCAGTCTGTGAGTTGCCTGGGGTAACCAGACTAAACTTAATCAGTCTGTGAGTTGCCTGGGGAATCCAGGCTAAACTTAATCAGTCTGTGAGTTGCCTGGGGTAACCAGGCTAAACTTAGTGGCCTGGGGTATCCAGGCTAAACGTAATCAGTCTGTGAGTTGCCTGGGGTAACCAGGCTAAACTTAATCAGTCTGTGAGTTGCCTGGGGAATCCAGGCTAAACTTAATCAGTCTGTGAGTTGCCTGGGGTAACCAGGCTAAACTTAGTGGCCTGGGGTATCCAGGCTAAACTTAATCAGTCTGTGAGTTGCCTGGGGTATCCAGGCTAAACTTAGTGGCCTGGGGGTATCCAGGCTAAACTTAGTGGCCTGGGGGTATCCAGGCTAAACTTAGTGGCCTGGGGGTATCCAGGCTAAACTTAGTGGCCTGGGGGTCCAGGCCTGGCCTGGGGGGGTAAGTGGCCCAGGCTAAACTTAGTGGCCTGGGGGGGTAGTGGCCCAGGCTAAACTTAGTGGCCTGGGGGTCCAGGCCTGGCCTGGGGGTAACCAGGCTAAACTTAGTGGCCTGGGGGTATCCAGGCTAAACTTAGTGGCCTGGGGGTAACCAGGCTAAACTTAGTGGCCTGGGGGTATCCAGGCTAAACTTAGTGGCCTGGGGTAACCAGGCTAAACTTAGTGGCCTGGGGGTAACCAGGCTAAACTTAGTGGCCTGGGGGTAACCAGGCTAAACTTAATCAGTCTGTTTGTGAATCCCTATTCCCTTTACTGCATACTTTTGACCACACTTCAGTGCTCTATATAGGGTGCCATTAGGGATGCAGCCTGTGAGTGGCCTTGGGTAAACCGACTGAGAAAGCAGTGAAAGGCAGTTAAATAAGGCCAAGCATTAGATACCATTTTAGGGCACTCTCTTCTTTATTAGGTAGTCCGTTGGCAGGACAACAGGGAAGAAGGAAATCAACTTGAGACTGCAGCTTCTATCTTTAAAAAAATATATTTTTCCCCCCTTAAAGTATGAAAAACTCCACACAACATCAAACGTTATTAGAAAGCCCATTAGGGACAATTATAGTTGTCTTTCTTCTTCTTCTTCCATAAAGGAAAGGAGTACGGCAGTCCCACCGTTTATTAGATAGGAGGATAGGAGGAGAGGTAGGGTGGAATAGCAGTGGGTTGGATTCAAGCCCACGCTCACACAGGACAGGTAGGCTACATGTAATTCTGAAGGCAGAGGCTTTTAGTTCACCAGTCCACAATACTAAGAATATTATAAGTTACAAAATGAACGACCCAAATCCCTCAAAATGAAAACCCCCCAGTGCATGTAATGTGGTCTGGCCAGTACGCCACAGTACTGTAATCCTGAGAAGCACAGATGAGAATATAATCAGAGGTTAACTCCTCTCACAGAGGCAGGAACCACACCTGGGTTCAAAACAGAGGTCTTCAAACGCTTTCGTGCCAGTAGAACTGGTTTTAACGACTTTGCAGATATAAAACAAACAATCGTATCAGTAAATAAATATAATAAATAAATATAATATTCTCAGTTTATGCTACAAAAAACTTTAACTTTAGGTTTAAAAAAAATGACAAACAACTATATGACGTAGCGTAAGGTATTGTTGTCAGAATAGATGGATGCAGTTCAATGCATGATTAATATCATTCACCAATACAGTCATTGGTAGTTTAAAACAGCTATCAGGTTGTAAATCACATCTGGTACATTGTTTGCTGCCTGCATTCGGGATGCACTGTTTCAGTTTCCATTACTAAATATTTTAGGCAAAAAAATGGATGTGTGTAACTAAGGCTGGGAATGTGGGGCGGCAGGGTAGCCTAGTGGTTAGAGCGTTGGACTAGTAACCGCAAGGTTGCAAGTTCAAACCCCCGAGCTGACAAGGTACAAATCTGTTGTTCTGCCCCTGAACAGGCAGTTAACCCACTGTTCCTAGGCTGTCATTGAAAATAAGAATTTGTTCTTAACTGACTTGCCTAGTAAAATAAAAAATGTCAATACAATCAAACTAGCAAAGGCAATGATCACAAGTCAGTTGTAATGTGGCTAATATGCTAGCCTATTTATTTATGTGACATGCTAAAAACACTGAGCCTAACTGCTAGTAGGATGTCATGCCATTGGAGGAGAGGGTGAATGACTGACCATTTTCTCCTCATATTGTTTTTCAGTGGCTATACACAGCTAGAGATGCAGGTGTCATTGGTTAGCTAGCAAGAACTTGAATGACTGTTATCCAATTATCATGTCCTTAGCGTTCGCAAAATCACATTGGCTATCTACTCAGATTTCAGCGCACTCTCGTCAGAGTGTAAACACCTGCTGAATGTATATATATATATATATATTTATTTTACCTGTTTACCTGACCACACCACTGAACAGTAGTCCAGGTGTGACAGAACTAGGGCCTGTAGCACCTGCCTTGTCTATAGTGTTGTTAAGAAGGCAGAACAGCGCTTTATTATGGACAGACTTCTCACCAACTTAACTACTGTTGTATCAACATGTTTTGGCCATGACAGTTTACAATCCAGGGTTACTCCAAACAGTTTAGCCCCTTAACTTGTTCAATTTCCACATGATTTATTACAAGATTTGGTTGAGGTTTGGGGTTTAGTGAATGATTTGTCCCAATTACAATGCTTTTAGTTTTAGAAATATTCAGGACTAACTTATTCCTTGCCACCCACTCTGAAACTAACTGCATCTCATTGTTAAGTGTTGCAGTCATTTCAGTCGTTGTAGTACAGTAGCTGACATTTACAGTATAGTGTTGCGTCACCCACATACATAGAAAAACTGTCTTTGCTCAAATCACCTAATTCTACCTGGATTATGTTGGAGAGGCTTCCAACAAAGAACACCCTATCTCTCTGTATCTCTCTCTTTCTCTCTGCATTTCTCTCTTTCTCTCTACCTCTGGATCTCTATCTTTGTATATCTCTATTTGGAAGATGTCTGGAAAAGTCCCATACAGATCATTTACATGAGAATACAATGGGTTTTCAGAAACAGGAACCTGAGGGATTATGGTCCTGTAAACTAAACAAGCTAAACATCTTCTTCGACCCGTTTTGAAGAGATAACACAGTGCCACCGACGCGGCCCAAGGACTGAGGGCTCTCCTTCTCTGTGGCCGACGTGAGTAAAACGTTTAAGCGTATTAATCCTCGCAAGACTGCCGGCCCAGACGGCATCCCTAGCCCCGTCCTCAGAGCATGCGCAGACCAGCTGGCTGGAGTGTTTACGAACATATTCAATCTCTCCCTTTCCTAGTCTGCAGTCCGCACTTCCTTCAAGATGTCCACCATTGTTCCTGTACGCAAGAAAGCAAAGGTAACTGAACTAAATGACTATCGCCCCATAGCACACACTTCTGTCATCATGAAGTGCTTTGAGAGGCTAGTTAATAAGAATCATATCACATCTACCTTACCCAACACCCTAGACCCACGTCAATTTGCTTACCGCCCCAATAGAGTCACAGACGATGCAATCGCCATCGTACTGCACACTGCCCTATCCCATCTGGACAAGGGGAATACAATAGCTCAGCATTCAACACCATAGTACCCTCCAAGCTCATCAATAAGCTCGGGGCCCTGTGTCTGATCCCCATGCAACTGGGTCTTGCACTTCCTGATGGGCTGCCCCCAGGTGGTGAAGGTAGGAAGCAACACCTCCACTTTGCTGATCCTCAACACAGGGGCCCCACAAGAGTGCGTGCTCAGCTCCCTCCTGTACTCCAAGTTCACCCATGACTGCGTGGCCACGCACGCCTCCAACTCAATCATCAAGTTTGCAGACAACACAACCGTAGTAGGCCTAATTGCCAACAATGACGTGACAGCCTACAGGGAGGAGGTGAGGGCCCTGGCAGAGTGGGGCCAGGAAAATAACCTCGATGTCAACAAAACAAAGGAACTGATCGTACACTTCAGGAAACATTAAAGGGAGCACTCCCCCATCCACATTGATGGGAACGCAATGGAGAAGGTGGAAAGCTTTAAGTTCCTTGGTGTACACATCACTGACAATCTGAAATGATCCAACCACACAAATAGTGTGGTGAAGAAGGTGTAACAGCACCTCTTCAACATGAGGATGCTGAAGAAATTTGTCTTGGCCTCTAAGAGCCTCAGAAACTTTTACAGATGCACAATTGAGAGCATCCTGTCGGGCTGTATCACGGCCTGATAAGGCAAGTGCACCGCTCGCAACCGCAGGGCTCTCCAGAGGGTGGTACGGTCTGCCCAACGCATCAACGGGGGCAAACTACCTGCCCTCCAGGACACCTACAGCACCCGATGTCACAGGAACATCGGTTGCCTCAGTTGACTCCACAGGTTCCCACGCCTTAGCTGGCTCTACAGGTTCCCGAACCTCACTGGCTCCACAGGTTCCCGCGCCTTAGCTGGCTCTACAGGTTCCCGCGCCTTAGCAGAAACGATCGACCTGGAACAAATGTTAGAGACAATGTTGATGTTCTCTTCAGAATATATAGAACATAATGTTTTCATGCCTGTACGCTACTAGAGTTTCTTGTTTTGTTCCATATTTGTTTATTTATTAAATTCACTACCTGTACTTGCTTCCCGATTCTTAGCGTAAACGTTACACAACGACCCGAGCCACGGCCAGTACCTCCCGCTATCATCCAAAAGGCGAGGCCAGTACATGTGCATCAAAGATGGGACAGAGAGATTGAAAAACAGCATCTATCTCAAGGCCATCAGACTGTTAAATAGCCGACACTAGCTGGCTACCAACCGGCTACTCAACCCTGCACCTTAGAGGCTGCTGCCCTATACACATAGACATGGAATCACTGGTCACTTTAATAATGTTTACATAGTGATTTACTCATATCATATGTATATACTGTATTCTATTCTACTGTATTTACTCAATGCCACTCTGACATTGCTCATCCTAATATTTATATATTTCTTAATTCCATTCTTTTACTTTTAGATTTGTGTATTTTTGTGAATTGTTAGATATTACCGCACTGTCGGAGCTAGGAACACAAGCATTTAGTTAGATATTACTGCACTGTTGGAGCTAGGAACACAAGCATTTAGTTAGATATTACTGCACTGTTGGAGCTAGGAACACAAGCATTTAGTTAGATATTACTGCACTGTTGGAGCTAGGAACACAAGCATTTAGTTAGATATTACTGCATTGTTGGAGCTAGGAACACAAGCATTTAGTTAGATATTACTGTACTGTTGGAGCTAGGAACACAAGCATTTAGTTAGATATTACTGCATTGTTGGAGCTAGGAACACAAGCATTTAGTTAGATATTACTGCACTGTTGGAGCTAGGAACACAAGCATTTAGTTAGATATTACTGCACTGTTGGAGCTAGGAACACAAGCATTTAGTTAGATATTACTGCACTGTTGGAGCTAGGAACACAAGCATTTCGAAACACCCGCAATAACATCTACTAAATGTGTGTATGTGACCAATAACATTTAATTTGATTTAAATTATGTTGTATGTTAATGAGAAAAGACAGATAACCGAAAAACAATGCCATGCTATTCTATAGTTCATTCACTGTATAACTAGGGTGTATACCTAAAGTAGAATCCTACAGTATGAGCGGACACAAAAAAACATCCTTCCCTGATTGGTTGACCCTCAGCTGTATCCCTCCCTAGACCATTCTCTCATTCTGATCCTTCCCTGACTGCTTGACCCTCAGCTTCCCTAGACCATTCTCTTTCATTCTGATCCTTCCCTGACTGCTTGACCCTCAGCTTCCCTAGACCATTCTCTCATTCTGATCCTTTCCTGACTGCTTGACCCTCAGCTTCCCTAGACCATTCTCTTTCATTCTGATCCTTCCCTGACTGCTTGACCCTCAGCTTCCCTAGACCATTCTCTTTCATTCTGATCCTTCCCTGACTGCTTGACCCTCAGCTTCCCTAGACCATTCTCTTTCATTCTGATCCTTCCCTGACTGCTTGACCCTCAGCTTCCCTAGACCATTCTCTCATTCTGATCCTTCCCTGACTGCTTGACCCTCAGCTTCCCTAGACCATTCTCTTTCATTCTGATCCTTCCCTGACTGCTTGACCCTCAGCTTCCCTAGACCATTCTCTCATTCTGATCCTTCCAAAACTGCTTGACCCTCAGCTACCCTAGACCATTCTCTTTCATTCTGATCCTTCCCTGACTGCTTGACCCTCAGCTTCCCTAGACCATTCTCTCATTCTGATCCTTCCCTGACTGCTTGACCCTCAGCTTCCCTAGACCATTCTCTTTCATTCTGATCCTTCCCTGACTGCTTGACCCTCAGCTTCCCTAGACCATTCTCTTTCATTCTGATCCTTCCCTGACTGCTTGACCCTCAGGGACAGTTCACCCACACTGACATCACATCACGGAGTGGCAAAAATCACAAAAATATTGAACTCCTGCTACAGTACAATAGTAGTACCAGCACTCAATACTGACACCACAACTACTACAGGGAACTAGCCTGTAGCCCTCAGTCACTAAACATGCCTACTAAAGGGAACTAGCCTGTAGCCCTCATTCACTAAACATGTCTACTACCGGGAACTAGCCTGTAGCCCTCATTCACTAAACATGTCTACTACAGGGAACTAGCCTGTAGCCCTCATTCACTAAACATGCCTACTACAGGGAACTAGCCTGTAGCCCTCAGTCACTAAACATGCCTACTACAGGGAACTACTAGCCTGTAGCCCTCAGTCATTAAACATGCCTACTACAGGGAACTAGCCTGTAGCCCTCAGTCACTAAACACGCCTACTACAGGGAACTAGCCTGTAGCCCTCAGTCACTAAACATGACTACTACAGGGAACTAGCCTGTAGCCCTCATTCACTAAACATGTCTACTACAGGGAACTAACCTGTAGCCCTCAGTCACTAAACATGCCTACTACAGGGAACTAGCCTGTAGCCCTCAGTCACTAAACAAGCCTACTACAGGGAACTAGCCTGTAGCCCTCAGTCACTAAACATGCCTACTACAGGGAACTAACCTGTAGCCCTCATTCACTAAACATGCCTACTACAGGGAACTAGCCTGTAGCCCTCAGTCACTAAACATGCCTACTACAGGGAACTAGCCTGTAGCCCTCAGTCACTAAACACGCCTACTACAGGGAACTAGCCTGTAGCCCTCAGTCACTAAACATGCCTACTACAGGGAACTAACCTGTAGCCCTCAGTCAATAAACATGCCTACTACAGGGAACTACTAGCCTGTAGCCCTCAGTCATTAAACATGCCTACTACAGGGAACTAGCCTGTAGCCCTCAGTCATTAAACATGCCTACTACAGGGAAACTAGCCTGTAGCCCTCAGTCATTAAACATGCCTACTACAGGGAACTAGCCTGTAGCCCTCAGTCATTAAACATGCCTACTACAGGGAACTACTAGCCTGTAGCCCTCAGTCATTAAACATGCCTACTACAGGGAACTAGCCTGTAGCCCTCAGTCACTAAACATGCCTACTAGTCACTAAAGGGAACTAGCCTGTAGCCCTCAGTCATTAAACATGCCTACTACAGGGAACTAGCCTGTAGCCCTCAGTCACTAAACATGCCTACTACAGGGAACTAGCCTGTAGCCCTCAGTCATTAAACATGCCTACTACAGGGAACTAGCCTGTAGCCCTCATTCACTAAACATGTCTACTACCGGGAACTAACCTGTAGCCCTCAGTCACTAAACATGCCTACTAAAGGGAACTAGCCTGTAGCCCTCATTCACTAAACATGTCTACTACCGGGAACTAGCCTGTAGCCCTCAGTCACTAAACATGCCTACTACAGGGAACTAGCCTGTAGCCCTCAGTCACTAAACATGCCTACTAAAGGGAACTAGCCTGTAGCCCTCAGTCACTAAACATGTCTACTACAGGGAACTAACCTGAAGCCCTCAGTCACTAAACATGCCTACTACAGGGAACTACCCTGTAGCCCTCATTCACTAAACATGTCTACTACAGGGAACTAGCCTGTAGCCCTCAGTCACTAAACATGACTACTACAGGGAACTAGCCTGTAGCCCTCATTCACTAAACATGTCTACTACAGGGAACTAACCTGTAGCCCTCAGTCACTAAACATGCCTACTACAGGGAACTAGCCTGTAGCCCTCAGTCACTAAACAAGCCTACTACAGGGAACTAGCCTGTAGCCCTCAGTCACTAAACATGCCTACTACAGGGAACTAACCTGTAGCCCTCATTCACTAAACATGCCTACTACAGGGAACTAGCCTGTAGCCCTCATTCACTAAACATGCCTACTACAGGGAACTAGCCTGTAGCCCTCAGTCACTAAACATGCCTACTACAGGGAACTAGCCTTTAGCCCTCATTCACTAAACAGCCCTCAGTCACTAGCCCTCATTCACTAAACATGCCTACTACAGGGAACTAGCCTGTAGCCCTCAGTCACTAAACATGCCTACTACAGGGAACTAGCCTGTAGCCCTCAGTCACTAAACATGCCTACTACAGGGAACTAGCCCTCAGTCACTAAACATGCCTACTACAGGGAACACTAAACATGCCTACTACAGGGAACTAGCCTGAAGCCCTCAGTCATTAAACATGCCTACTACAGGGAACTAGCCTGTAGCCCTCATTCACTAAACATGCCTACTACAGGGAACTAGCCTTTAGCCCTCAGTCACTAAACACGCCTACTACAGGGAACTAACCTGTAGCACTCATTCACTAAACATGCCTACTACAGGGAACTAGCCTGTAGCCCTCAGTCATTAAACATGCCTACTACAGGGAACTAGCCTGTAGCCCTCAGTCACTAAACATGCCTACTACAGGGAACTAGCCTTTAGCCCTCAGTCACTAAACACGCCTACTACAGGGAACTAGCCTTTAGCCCTCAGTCACTAAACATGCCTACTACAGGGAACTAGCCTTTAGCCCTCAGTCACTAAACATGCCTACTACAGGGAACTAGCCTTTAGCCCTCAGTCACTAAACATGCCTACTACAGGGAACTAGCCTTTAGCCCTCAGTCACTAAACATGCCTACTACAGGGAACTAACCTGTAGCCCTCATTCACTAAACATGCCTACTACAGGGAACTAGCCTGTAGCCCTCAGTCATTAAACATGCCTACTACAGGGAACTAGCCTGTAGCCCTCAGTCACTAAACATGCCTACTACAGGGAACTAGCCTTTAGCCCTCAGTCACTAAACATGCCTACTACAGGGAACTAGCCTGTAGCCCTCATTCACTAAACATGCCTACTACAGGGAACTAGCCTGTAGCCCTCAGTCACTAAACATGCCTACTACAGGGAACTAGCCTGTAGCCCTCAGTCACTAAACATGCCTACTACAGGGAACTAGCCTTTAGCCCTCAGTCACTAAACATGCCTACTACAGGGAACTAGCCTTAGCCCTCAGTCACTAAACATGCCTACTACAGGGAACTAGCCTTAGCCCTCAGTCACTAAACATGCCTACTACAGGGAACTAGCCTTTAGCCCTCAGTCACTAAACACGCCTACTACAGGGAACTAGCCTTAGCCCTCAGTCACTAAACACGCCTACTACAGGGAACTAGCCTGTAGCCCTCAGTCACTAAACATGCCTACTACAGGGAACTAGCCTGTAGCCCTCAGTCATTAAACATGCCTACTACAGGGAACTAGCCTTAGCCCTCAGTCACTAAACACGCCTACTACAGGGAACTAGCCTTTAGCCCTCAGTCACTAAACACGCCTACTACAGGGAACTAGCCTTAGCCCTCAGTCACTAAACACGCCTACTACAGGGAACTAGCCATGCCTTAGCCCTCAGTCACTAAACATGCCTACTACAGGGAACTAGCCTTAGCCCTCAGTCACTAAACATGCCTACTACAGGGAACTAGCCTTTCAGTCACTAAACCCTCAGTCATTAAACATGCCTACTACAGGGAACTAGCCTTTAGCCCTCAGTCACTAAACATGCCTACTACAGGGAAACTAGCCTTAGCCCTCAGTCACTAAACATGCCTACTACAGGGAACTAGCCTTTAGCCCTCAGTCACTAAACATGCCTACTACAGGGAACTAGCCTTAGCCCTCAGTCACTAAACATGCCTACTACAGGGAACTAGCCATGTAGCCCTCAGTCACTAAACATGCCTACTACAGGGAACTAGCCTGTAGCCCTCAGTCACTAAACATGCCTACTACAGGGAACTAACCTGTAGCCCTCAGTCACTAAACATGCCTACTACAGGGAACTAACCTGTAGCCCTCAGTCACTAAACATGCCTACTACAGGGAACTAACCTGTAGCACTCATTCACTAAACATGCCTACTACAGGGAACTAACCTGTAGCACTCATTCACTAAACATGCCTACTACAGGGAACTAGCCTTTAGCCCTCAGTCACTAAACACGCCTACTACAGGGAACTAGCCTTTAGCCCTCAGTCACTAAACATGCCTACTACAGTGAACTAACCTGTAGCCCTCAGTCACTAAACATGCCTACTACAGGGAACTAGCCAGTCACTAAACAGCCCTCAGTCACTAAACATGCCTACTACAGGGAACTAGCCTGTAGCCCTCAGTCACTAAACATGCCTACTACAGGGAACACCTAGCCCTCAGTCACTAAACAGCCTACTACAGGGAACTAGCCTGTAGCCCTCAGTCACTAAACATGCCTACTACAGGGAACTAGCCTGTAGCCCTCAGTCACTAAACATGCCTACTACAGGGAACAGCCTGTAGCCCTCAGTCACTAAACATGCCTACTACAGGGAACTGCCTTTAGCCCTCAGTCACTAAACATGCCTACTACAGGGAACTAGCCTGTAGCCCTCAGTCACTAAACATGCCTACTACAGGGAACTAACCTGTAGCCCTCAGTCACTAAACATGCCTACTACAGGGAACTAGCCTGTAGCCCTCAGTCACTAAACAAACATGCCTACTACAGGGAACTAGCCTAGCCCTCAGTCACTAAACATGCCTACTACAGGGAACTAGCCTGTAGCCCTCAGTCACTAAACATGCCTACTACAGGGAACTAGCCTGTAGCCCTCAGTCACTAAACATGCCTACTACAGGGAACTAGCCTGTAGCCCTCAGTCACTAAACATGCCTACTACAGGGAACTAGCCTGTAGCCCTCAGTCACTAAACACTCCTACTACAGGGAGAAAACATGTGTATATTGCTGTCTGATTCTGTGAGCAGTGTTCTTTCCTTTGTACTGATTTAAAACACATGCAAATAATTGAGCCACACTCACATTCATCAATGAACACGTAGGTTGTCATTCCAGAATGAAACCCCTAGGGTAGGTTTCACGTGCACATTTAGGAATAATGCTTTCTCTATCATAATGCTTTTTGCATTATAATCAGGCCCTGAGATCTCCTGCAACTGCCAATTAGAAACTGGCACACACACACACACACACACACACACACACACACACACACACACGTAGCCTCTGGGTCTGTGATAGAACTGGTTAATGCAGAAAGACCAGTGATATTACTTTCATAACACAGTTCCTGGTTTCGTCAACCAATGCCAACCAATCAAAATCTCACAGAAAGGTATATGTATGGATGAAGCCACAGGGTCAGTATCATTTAGAAAAATGGCTGCTGTTGTCAGGGACATGTATGAAGGAGTAGATTTGACTGTCGTAGGACAAATGAATAAGGGAAAGAAAGAATCATTCCTGAAAAACCTGAGAAGAAATCAATTAAACAAAAATAGTGATGTTCTCTTCAAGATATTTCGACAAGGCCGCTTGCATGTACTGTTATGCAGACCGAGCAACAGTCCTGAAATGATAACATCCATTTACAGAACGCTGCCATCAACACATATGTCTGTACAGCTGACATCCAGAAGGATATCGGAAAGGGAGAGATTGGAGACATTATCACTTCGTGGACCGGAAAACGAATTACAATCCTTATGTAAAGATTTCCCTGCCTTGTTAAGAGCTATGGGAATAGGAGCTGCCAGGTACAATCCTCTGTCCTTTGAGTTTATGTTTGACTTGTTGGATTTTTACATTCCAAGACTAATGTCACATTATAATGGGTTGGCTTGATAGATATTGTAATAGGTTTAAAATATAAGTTCCACCTGCAGTAGGTTAGTAATAAACTTGGTGCCATGTCACTCCTCAAAGTTAAGTGGTTATTATATCCATCGCTCTCTGTTTCCTCTCCATTTTACAGAGTTGAGGAATAGGAGGCTGAAAATCAAGACGTCAAAGAAGAAGATGATGATGATGTCATAATACAACATGGATTCTCCTCTCTGATCTGATTTGAAAAATAATTTACTCCCTTTTTCTGTGTCAAAGCCATCTGCCTGTCTTAGAAAAACAAACCAAATCTGACCCACTGTTTCTAATGAGCATGTCATAATAAATCATATTTGATTGAGACGAATGTGTGATGATGATTTTTTCATATCAGACAGTGTGGAGGAAATTATTTAATTACCTATTATGCTGTTTAATAAGACCCACTATGCCATTTTACTTGGACAATTGTCCATTGTTATATGTTAGTATTTTGCTGATACAGGCTTGTCATGTGACTTAGTCATAAGTCTGGGCGTACAGATATGAGCCGTTTGGGGTGCGACTGCAGTATGTGACATCCTGTTTTCACTACTGTGTTGTGACAAGGTAGGGGTGTGTCGTGTCTTTACTATCATTAAATTAAGACTTTTAGTTTTTATCAAAGATTCTCTGTAATTAGTATTACGCGATCAAACTGATTAATCATGTAACTGTAATTAACTAGAAAGTCGGGCCTCCAAGGAAAATATTCAGATTACAAAGTTATAATTTCCTAATATAACCTTTCAGATATTTTCATATCTGATCCATAGTCTTCTGATTAATGAATTATTTATTTTACCTCACGTTAGTCTCATTCCAAACGTCATAAATTGCTGGTTATCTGCACAAACCCAGTCTTCACTATGAGTCATCCATACATCAATTGTCTTAAAAGGTCGCAATTGTAAATGAGAACTTGTTCTCAACTTGCCTACCTGGTTAAATAAAGGTGAAATATATATATTTTTTTAATTAATCATTTATATATTACTAACTAAGTAATTCACAGAAATGCATAAACAAAACAAAAAAAGTAAATATGGTTACAAGAAATGATAGGAGAATGTGCCCTAGTGGGCTAAACCGGCATGACGGCTTGTTAGACAAAAGGGGAAGTGGGGGTCGACTAAGAAGTCACTACAGAGTGATAATTATAACAATTGAAATGCTAATCCTTTGCACATGAACACTCACTCATTCGGGAACAATTGCAATCAATATATATATTTACACTCAGTGTGTCGTCTTGATCGCTGTTGAAAAGTTTGTTTCTTTTGTAGAATTGTCCGTCTCTCTCTCTCTGTCGTGGTTATAATAGTTCAGAGTGACATTCATTCGTGTTGTTGTAGAATGGATGTTTCGGCGGTTGTCTTTCTTCGCGTTCAATGATACCGAATTCCTAGCTGCAGACTAGTAATTAATATCAAAGACTTGTTCTTATTCTGTCGGTATCGATAGTCTAAGAGTTTAACCACGTGGTATGGTTAAAAGATTCAGCAATGGTCTGCAACCTTTGTCCTTTGTCCGTGATTGAGAGAAACATGGTCTACTGAGAATTTCTCATAGTTGGGTTTTATGCGGAATTGCAGAAAAGGGGCTGTCCCAGGATGCCTGACCCTAACTGGGCTCATGGGCGGTCCTCTGACTTAGTTAAACTCAAAAGGGAATTGGAGTTTCCTTCATTAAACAGTCCAAAATCACCTTACACAATTTTTACAAATAGTATCATACTCACTTATTCATCTTATACAACAATTAGATGTAAACCTCATATGTGTGTCTATTATATAAACAGCGTTATGGTAATGTGGCCGCACCGTCTCCCATGAGCTTCCCCAAGTTGTAACAAACGGACCAGTTCGATTCTTCACCGATCTTTTATACCTTCTCCGGAACATAACATTTGTTCGGACCTCTAGTTCTGTGAGGAGGAAGAAATTCCTTTGTTCTCTATGAAAATTAACTCTGTATCTTATACTGTGTGGCAGGGAGAGGGGGATGGTGCTTGCTGTACCCAAAGAGGGCAACATCAAGACAGATGGTATACAAAAGATAGCCCTATTTGGTAAAAGGCCAAGTCCATATTATGGCAAGAACAGCTCAAATAAGCAAAGAGAAATGACAGTCCATCATTACATTATGACATGAAGGTCCACCTGGAAAATTTCAAGAAGTACAGTCGCAAAAACCATCAAGCGCTATAAGGAAACTGTCTCTCATGAGGACCACCACAAAAAATGAAGACCCAGAGTTACCTTTGCTGCAGAGGATAAGTTCATTAGAGTTAACTGCACCTCAGATTCCAGCCCAAATAAATGCATCACAGAGATCAAGTAACAGACACATCTCAACATCAACTGTTCAGAGGAGACTGCGTGAATCAGGACTTAATGGTCGAATTGCTGCAAATAAACCACTATTAAAGGATACCCATAAGAAAAAGAGACTTGCTTGGGTCAAGAAGAAACACGAGCAATGGATATTAGACCAATGGAAATCTGTCCTTTGGTCTGATGAATGTAGTGGTTATTTCTTTATCATCAAATGAGGAGAGACAAACTTATCATACAAGTCAGAGTTATACTTAAACTAAATCTTTATTCACTTATTAATAAGGAAAGCATGTCACACCACACACACACGTGAATGATGTAAATGCTCTGCACTGTTAGATGATTTGTTGAGAGCCCCGACACAAAGAATACAACTATCTTTTATAGCAAAGACACATGACACACAAATCAAATCAAATCAAATTTTATTTGTCACATACACATGGTTAGCAGATGTTAATGCGAGTGTAGCGAAATGCTTGTGCTTCTAGTTCCGACAATGCAGTAATAACGAGCAAGTAATCTAACTAACAATTCAAAAAAAACAAAAAACTACTGTCATACACAGTGTAAGGGGATAAAGAATATGTACATAAGGATATATGAATGAGTGATGGTACAGAGCAGCATAGGCAAGATACAGTAGATGATATCAAGTACAGTATATACATATGAGATAAGTATGTAAACCAAGTGGCATAGTTAAAGTGGCTAGTGATACATGTATTACATAAGGATGCAGTCGATGATATAGAGTACAGTATCAACGTATGCATATGAGATGAACAATGTACAACAGATGTATGGAATGGGTCACAAGGTAAGGATTTGTATGAATAAAATTAGACAGAATCTGCTGTAAAGACTGTTCTCATTGTGTGGAAAGGTTCCCTTCCTCATGATCCATACCCGAGCCATCTCCACCCTGGTACCTCCCAGTACACAAACACCAACACATGCTATGGAGTGAGGTCTTTAGGTTTTATCTCCAAAGGCATCGTAATCCACTGTCAGCATTAAGCCCCAGAGGCCCAACTCAGAAGACCACACACAGAGAGTGTTCTAAGAACCCTATTCTATTCCATAAAACAACAATTTGATGCATTAACAGTATTGTGACATAATCTTGTAATTTTGTTCTGACATGAGTGCATTTTTTGGTTCCAAACGCTGTGTCTTTGTGAGGTGCAGAGTAGGTGAATGCATGATCTCTGCATGTGTGGTTCCCACCATGAAGAATGGAGGAGGAGGAGGTGTGATGGTGTGGGGCACACTTAACCAGCATGGCTACCACAGCATTCTGCAGTGATACGCCACTCCATCTGCTTTGCGCTTAATGGGACTATCATTTGTTTTTTAACAGGACAATAAACCAAAACACACCTCCAGGCTGTGTAAAGCCTATTTGACCAAGAAGGAAAGTGATGGAGTGCTGCATCAGATGGCCTGGCCCTCCACAATCACCCAACCTCAACTCAATTGAGATGGTTTGGGATGAGTTGGGCCGCAGAGTGAAGGAAAAGCAGCCAACATGTGCTCAGCATATGTGGGAAACTCCTTCAAGACTGTTGGAAAAGCATTCATCATGAAGCTGGATTCGTAATGTTTAGGCAGATACAAATGTACTGATATAAGTGGATGCACGTAGCATTCTGGCAAATCTTAGACAAAACATCTTAGTTGTGCCTGTTGTTCACACGCGTATCTGCCCTGTCATTGGCTAGAATGGTACTACCTGATCTTGCCTCCTCCCACCTACCTTCCATGTTTGAGCACATATATTGTACTTTTGGTGGAGACCAACTTCAGCGCTGCGCAATTGGTGGCCATTTCGGCGATGCAGGTGGTGACTCTACTTCCTTCCTCTGCATTATTTTTCTTGACAGCTGGGACACTTCCTTTTGCCTATGAATACAGTGTGAACTGGCAGAGTAAACCCATTGGTTGTTGCATCCCCTCGTCTTAGCTGTAGGAACACGCCTACAGTTTTCATCAAACTGTAAGGACACGTGTATGTGCATACCTGGGTTCAGATACATTCAACACTCAAAGTGCCCTCAAAGCTCTTCACTAAGCTAAGGACCCTGGGACTAAACACCTCCCTCTGCAACTGGATCCTGGCCTTCCTGACAGGCCGCCCCCAGGTGGTGAGGGTAGGAAACAACACATCCGCCACGCTGATCCTCAACACGGGGGTAGCGGTGCGTGCTTAGTCCTCTCCTGTACTCCCTGTTCACCCACAACTGCGCAGCCGCGCATGACTCCAAAACCATCATTAAGTTCACAGACGACACAGCGGTGGTAAGCCTGAACATCGACGACGACGAGACAGCCTATAGGGAGGAGGTCAAAGACCTGGCAGTGTGATGCCAGAACAACAATCTCTCCCTCAATGTCAGAAAGACAAAGGAGCTGATCGGGGACTACAGAAAACTGAGGGTTGAGCACGCCCCCATTCACATCTACAGGGGTGTAGTGGAGTGCTTCAAGTTCCTCGGTGTTCACTAAGGATCTATCATGGTTCACACACACCAACACAGTCGTTAAACTTCTTTTGGCTGCAGGGGCAGTATTGAGTAGCTTGGATGAAAGGTGCCCAGAGGTGCCCAGAGTAAACAGCCTGCTCCTCAGTCCCAGTTGCTAATATATGCATATTATTATTAGTATTGGATAGAAAACACTCTGAAGTTTCTAAAATTGTTTGAATGATGTCTGTGAGTATAACAGAAATCATATGGCAGGCAAAAACCTGAGAAGAAATCCAAACAGGAGGTGAGAAATCTGAGGTTGGTCGATTTTCAACCCATCCCCTATTGAATTCACAGTGGGATATGGATGAAGTTGCACTTCCTAGGGCTTCCACTAGATGTCAACCGTCTTTAGAAACTTGAATGAGGCTTCTACTGTGTTGTGGGGCTGAATAAGAGGGGAATGAGTCAGATTACTGGCAGAGAGCCATTTCCTGGTCACGCGCATTTCACATGATAGCGACCTGCGTTCCATGGCTCCTCTACACACAAAGGAATTCTCTGGTTGGAACATTAGTGAAGATTTATGATAAAAACATCCTAAAGATTGATTCTATACTTAGTTTGAAATGTTTCTACGACCTGTAATATAACTTTTTGAAGTTTTTGTCCGACGTTATGCCTGACCTGCACGGGTGTTTTGATATGTGTACCTAAAGCCCTAACAAAAGTAGCTACTTGGACATAAATAATGGACATTATTAAACAAATCAAGCATTTATTGTGGAACCGCTTTTTCCGTAAAGTTTTTTTTAAATCTGACACAGCGGTTGGATTAAGGAGAGGTATATCTATATTTCCATGTCTAACACTTGAATTTTCATCTAAATTTATAATGAGTATTTCTGTAAAATGATGTGGCTCTCTGCAATATCACCGGATGTTTTTGGAACTAGTGAACGTAACACGCCAATGTAAACTCAGATTCTTTTATATAAATATGAACTTTATCAAACAAAACATATATGTATTGTGTAACATGTAAAGTCCTATGAGTCCTATGAGTGTCATCTGATGAAGATCATCAAAGGTTAGTGATTAATTTTTTCTCTATTTGTGCTTTTTGTGACGCCTCTCTTTGGCTGGAAAAATGGCTGAGGTTTTCTTTGGCATGATGGTGACCTAACATAATTGTTTGTGGTGCTTTCGCAGTAAAGCCTATTTGAAATCGGACACTGTGGTGGGATTAACAACAAGATTAACTATAAAATACATGTATGTTTGAGGAATTTTAATTATGATAATTCTGTTGTTTTAAATTTGGCGCCCTGCACTTTCACTGGCTGTTGTCTTATCGATCCCGTTAAAGGGATTGCAGCCCAAAGAAATTTTAAGAGGGCACGAAAAAGCCTCTTCCCCCTCAGGAGGCTGAAAAGATCATCAAAAGGTTCTACAGCTGCACCATTTGAGAGCATCTTAACTGGCTGCATTACCGCTTACTATGGCAAATGCTTGGCAACCAACCACAAGTCACTGCAGAGGCCAGTGCGTACGACCCACTACATCACTGGGGCCATCCAGGACCTCTATACAAGATGGTGTCAGACAAAGGCCCTAAAAATTGCCAGACTCCAGCCACCCAAGTCATAGAGTGCTCTCTCTGCTACCGCATGGCTAGCGGTACCGTTGCACCAAGTCTGGAACCACCAGACCCTGAACGGCTTCTACCCCCTAAGCTGACATATGGAATTGTTTTAAGATGGTCATACTATTAGATAATTTAGCTATTTTGATTTGGGATTTTTAGCACCTCTTTAGTTATCCCCCAAAAATATATTTAAAAAGTATTTGATAAATTTGGTAGAGAAATGCATTGAATAATACATTCAGAAATGGCAAAAAAAAAAAAAAAAAAAAAAAAGGTTTTGAAGCATTTGTCTACAAGATATAAGAAAGTTCAGGAAATATATATATATATATTTTTTTTTATTTTTTTTTTACACATACAGTATTTAACCCATTTTTGGGCTAGGCACAAAACCACCTTCATACCTCCATTCATTTGTTTACCTGTTCCATTTACCTTCAAACAAGAGCAAAACAGAGAATACCACCGTGTTTGTGAGAATCTCCCATTTCCACAGCGGGGCTCACCTTTAGTTTGTAGCACAAACGGTTGGGACACTACAACCAGCAGTGTGGGAGGCACACATACAGTACAGCAGTGGCATCAGCTGCTTGCCTATCTCTCTCAATGAAGCTTGTGAAGCTTGGGAATCCAGGGTGTAAGTCCCAAATGGTGCCATAGTACTGAAAAGGGACTATGGCACCATTTGGGACTTACACCCTGGATTCCTCAAACAGTATTTTTATATAACCTACATAGCACGTGTTTCACAAACATCTTATTTCACCCAAACCTAGCAATCTGCCAGGAGGGAACATTGGAAACACAGGAGGGAACAGATTCACTGATATTCAAGTCACTCTGGAATCTTCATCTTAGATTCTAGAATCTTCATAATCACACAAAGAAAATGGAGGGCAGGGCAGGAACTTGGCAAGTACATACCAATTCAGTAAGTGATACTTAATATTCTTTAACACCCATGCCAACATTAAAATAACTTTGATACAAAGTGCCATTGCTACCATAAATAAATCCCTAATGGAACTTCTATAATAAAATGTTGCCTCAGTCCTAATGCCCTATTCCCCATCCTTACCCAGCCAGCAGGAGAGCTGTGTTTTTCACCACAACATTATCCTCCCTAATGCACAGCAGCCCTAGTAATGAGTTTGCTGTCAGTTTGATGCATGCCATTTAACTTTTCCATTCATCTTCCACACAGAGAACTGAACAGAGAGAAAGAGAGAGGGGGGAGAGAGAGAGAGAGAGAGAGAGAGAGAGAGAGAGAGAGAGAGAGAAAAACGACACAATGGACACAAGGCCAAGAGAATCTCTAGCCCCAATTACACCTGGTACTAAGATGCGTCTGTTGCCCTGATCATTTCCCACATTCTGATTCTGCCCACATTTGTCGACAGGTGTAAACGATCAAAACACACATTGTAATCTGATTGTGATTAGATCTTCCTGACCAGGTAGTCGAAGACGCATCTTGTACGGATATCCTTGAAGTGTTAACAAATCCGTATACATTTGGGCAACGTCAAGGTTGTCCCACCCTCTCAAAACCTCCCACCCTCTCAAAACAATCACACGTGTGGGTGTCGTGTGGATGAGTAGTTTCCCGATGTCAACATTGTGAACAGAGTGCCCCATGGTGGCAGTGGGGTTATGGTATGGGGCAGGCATAAGCTACGGAGAACGAAAACATTTGCATTTTATTGATGGCAGTTTGAATACACAGAGATACCGTGACGAGATCCTGAGGCCAATTGTCGTGCCATTCATCCACCACCTCATGTTCCAGCATGATAATGCACGACCCCATGTCGCAAGGATAGTTACACAATTCCTGGAAGCTAAAAATGTCCCAGTTCTTCCCTGGCCTTCATACTCACTAGACATGTCACCCATTGAGCATGTTTGGGATGCTCTGGATCGACGTGTACGACAGTGTATTCCAGTTCCCGCCAATATAAAGCACCTTCACACAGTCGTTGAAGAGGAGTAGGACAACATTCCACAGGCCACAACCAACAGCCTGATCAACTCTATGAGAAGGAGATGTGTCACACAGCATGAGGAAAATGATGGTCACAACAGATACTGACTGGTTTTCTAATCCTCGCCCCTACCTTTAAGGTCTCTGTGACCAACAGATGCATATCTGTATTCCCAGTCACGTGAAATCCATAGGTTAGAACCTAATAAATTTATTTCAATTGACTGATTTCCTTATGAACTATAACTCAGTAAAATCCTAGAAATTGTTGCATATTTATATTTTGGTTCAGTGTACTATATTATATTCTGTAAATCTTTAGAGTATTTACCAGCTATCAGTAAAGTGCAGAATGTGTCTGAACTGATGAGTAAATATCATAGCTTTCGGTAAGCATGAGCCAGGCCACTGTCCAATAAGCTTCAATAAGGACCCTTTAGGCTACTTTAATTAAGCAGTTTGATCCATGCATTTTGCTCTAGGTTTTGTATTGTTCCATTCACTGATCAATGATTTGGAGTAAATTAAACCACGCTCGTTCTCCCTCATGTCACTTTCTCTCCTTTACTAAATACTAAAGGTTATTTACTTTATAAGATTTACAATAATATAAAGACAATGTGTGTCAACATCCATGTGTTAAAGAACAAGACCTGTTTACATCATTGGGAAATGCACTTTACTCTGCAACTTAACTTTTTTCTACTGTGTGCATATAGGGCCTAAGTTTCATTTTTATCTAGACTGTGCATTAATTGTATTTTGTACACACATCCAGATACTCAGCTCGTTTGTGTGGTGACTTGGTGATGAGAGAGATTCTCTGAATATGTTTTTTTTTTAAGGCTGTGGAGAGGTCGAAGGTTATCCAGGAGAGTATAGGCCCAGTCTTAAATCGTTGTATAACTAAAGTAGGATGTGATGATGATGATGATGATGATGCCTAAAACTATTGATTATAAAAGTGTTTTATGTTTTCTGGTAATTTAATACAGTGTCATAAGGGGAGGTTCAAGGCAGGTTGGATTCATTTGCATACAGGAAGAGACCAGGGAAGCTGGGCACAATGTGGGCAGATAAGAGACACATGTTATTACCATGTGTAGACTCAACAAAGCTCAATCAGATAGTGATCGGATCGTAGCTGATCGGATAACGACAACCACATGTTAATGCAAGGTGTAACCACGGCTAACGAGGGTAACTGACTGTGGGATTTGAACAGAAGCTAGCAGAAACTGAACGTGCTTCTATTCTATTCTATTATTTTGAATTGTCTTTGGCTTGGCTTTGCTCTCTGACTGTGCAGTATCAGGACCAGTAAAAAAATATAAAAAAATTAACTAGGCAAGTGAGTTAAGAACAAATTCTTATTTTCAATGATAGCCTACAGTGGAACAGTGGGGTTAACTACCTTGTTCAGGGGCAGAACGACAGATTTCTACCTTGTCAGCTCAGGGATTTGATCCAGAAACCTTTTGGTAACTGGCACAACGCTCTAACTACTAGGCTACCTGCCCCCCCAAAGTAAAACAGTTAGGAAGTCTACTCTACAGTACGACCTAGGGCGCATCCCAAGTCATACCCTTTTCTCTATATAGTGTACCACAGGTCCCATAGGGCTCTGGTCAAAAGTAGTACACTACAGGGAGTAGGGTGTAATTTGGGACGCAACCCTAGATGGCTCATATTGGCAAGTTCACCCGTGCCACAACCCTCTGACCTACAGGGTCAGCCAATCACAGCTCTCAGTCCTGACCCTGTCACAATGCAATGATGACACGCTGACCCCACCCTAACAGCTGACACCCCTCTTCTCCAGTCTTCTATCCATGGTACCTTATTGCTTTATAGTGCACTCGTTTTAAACAGGGCCCATAGGGTCAAAAGTAGTGCACTATATAGGGAATAGGATGTCATTTGGGGCACAAGCCAAGTCAAAGAGGACTCTACAGTGGAGCTAAAGCAACACCATTTCAGTTTAGTACCAAGACTCCAAGTCCAAATAAAGCACAAGGATATACAATATGCAAAGATGCAAAGATTTACACTAAGATACTTATTACAGCCAGACATCTTCATGTGCTCCTCTTGTGCATGGCTGTTCTAGCTCAGCACCACAGGCTATAATGAAAAATTAGGGCTGTCCCAATATAAAACTAATTTTAGTCGATGACAGTCGTCTGTTCTTTCAACCAATCGATTGGTTGACGTTTTAAAACGTGTATTTTTTCCATATATAGACACACCCTATGTTTGAATACAATCAACTACATGTAGGCTACTGAGCTTGTCTGGTACTTTAAGCACTGCGAATTTAAAAAAATGAAGAGACACAAATTACTAAAGAGGGTGCCAGAGATCAATATAGCCTAACCAGAAGAAAAAAAAACCTGTTCCCTAAAATCTTCCTCCTCCTCACGCTGCTGCTGGCCATCAAAGATTCTGCCATTATTCTCAAGAAGTCTGCAAACTTTTCCATTTGGAGTGCCAAGTCATCGTACCATTTCTACTGATCTGCCAGTTATGATATTCATCTGCACATTTTCTTGGAACAGTTTCATTTATAATAAAGTCTTTGTATCTCAAAATCAATGTCATGTCGGTTAATTAAAATGATATCTAAATGGAAATAATACAAATCTAAAAGTAACTTTTATTGCCATTGTGTAAAAATAGCATAAATAAAGCAAAACAAATATATGAAAAAAAATTGCATCCCGTAGGTATTACATTGGCTAAGCCTGTCTACAAAGAACTTGAAACATTGTATTAACTATTGTATTAACTATTGTATTAACTATTGTATTAACTATTGTATTAACTATTGTATTAACTATTGTATTAACTATTGGTCCAGAGCAAACTTGCAATATTGTATCAAATATTCTGGGCCCTCAAGGGTTTCCATGCCAGTGAGCTGCGGACAGGCAGACACAGCTGTAGGCTATTTGTGCAAAGGATAAGAAGTAATCAGGTTTATTTTATGACGTTTCCACCACATCAGAGCATGATGTCCCCCCCCTTTTCATGCTGAGTGGAAAGTGAGAGAGCTGGAAAGATACATTAAGGAACTATTGTCTCAGTGGATGTAAAAAACAGACTTTGTTTACTTAATGTTTGAGGCGAAGACAACATTTATTTCAGAAGCTCCACAGTGACGGTGAGTTTTTAAAACAATGAGAAATAGGTAGACTAGTCTAACTTCTATAACGCGTAATCAGGTGCGTAATCAGGTGCGTGTCCTTTACTCCAGATTGATAGGGACGCTCCAGACAAACAAGAAAGACAATGAATGAAATGACGACTGGTTAATGGAATGAAATAAACCAGAAGTGCAGGTTTTGCGTTCGGCTAACAACACGTCATACAATGACAACGGTGAAACTGTAATAATAATATTATTGAATGCTTTAACATAATTACCAAAAAAACATTGTAGATTAGAAATTAATGTTATTTATCCTTTATATAACCAGGCAAGTGAGTTAAGAACAAATTCTTATTTTCAATGATGGCCTAGAAACAGTGGGTTAACTGCCTGTTCAGGGGCAGAATGACAGATTTGTACCTTGTCAGCTCGGGGTTTGAACTTGTAACCTTCCGGTTCCTAGTCCAACGCTCTAACCACTAGTCTACCCTGCCGCCCTGGTAAATGTACGACTGGTGACACAGGTGTGCCATCCCCGTGGCAACCCAATGGATCAGTCCACTTAGACAGGTGTGAATCAGACAGGTGTCTTGTGTGCCATCATTTTTTTTTTTAAATTTTAAAAATTTTTTATAACATATATTTGCCATTGCTCAACAACAACAACAACCATCTTGGTCGAACAACAGCCTATCCAACAAGCAATGGACCTGTGGACAAAATGTGGTCAGCACTAAATGAAGTACTCCCTTCATATACTTTAGATAGATTCAGATAAAACAGTAAGACTGCAGCTGGATACAGACGCTCAGTTAGACAAATCTTAACACTTTTACCAACATTTCTCAATTATATTATCTGACGTGATATGTCGGTTCGCTATTTGTTTCTATTTACTTTTTGCAATTTGACAGTGATATAACATAATAACATAATAGTCAAACAAGAATGTACAATATGATGCAATGTGATAATATTGGTGAAATTAATACTTCAATGTCTCCTCCTGCATTACAGGAACAGGATGGCAACATACTAATACACACACAGACAGACAGACACATTTCAAATGATGTCTATATACGGTGTTGTATGTGCAAATAAATAAACATAAATATGGCTTGTATTTACAATGGTGTTTGTTTTTCACTGGTTGCCCTTTTATTGTGGCAAAAGATCACATATCTTCCTGCTGTGATGGCACATTGTGGTATTTCACCTAATAGATATGGGAGTTTATCAAGATTGGATTTGTTTTTTAATTCTAAGTGGATCTGTGTAATCTGAGGGAAATATGTGTCTCTAATATGGTCATACATTGGGCAGGAGGTTAGGAAGTGCAGCACAGTTTCCACCTCATTTTGTGGGTAGTGTGGACATAGCCTGTCTTCTCTTGAGAGCCATGTCTGCCTATGGCGGCCTCTCTCAATAGCAAGGCTATGCTCACTGAGTCTGTACATAGTCAAGGCTTTCCTTAAGTTTGGGTCAGTCACAGTGGACAGGTATTCTGCTATTGTGTACTCTCTGTTTAGGGCCAAATAGCATTCTAGTTTTCTCTGTTTTTTTGTTAATTCTTTCCAATGTGTCAAGTAATTATCTTTTTGTTTTCTCATGATTTGGTTGGGTCTGATTGTGTTGCTGTCCTGGGGCTCTGTGGGGTCTGTTTGTGTTTGTGAACAGAGCCCCAGGACCAGCTTGCTTTGGGGCAATTCTCCAGGTTCCTCTCTATGTAGGTGATGGCTTTGTTATGGAAGGTTTGGGAATCGCTTCCATTTAGGTGGCTGTAGAATTGAACGTCTCTTTTCCGGATTTTGATAATTAGCGGGTAATGGCCTAATTCTGCTCTGCATGCAATATTTGGTGTTCTACATTGTACACGGAGGATATTTTTGCAGAATTCTGCAGGCAGAGTCTCAATTTGGTGTTTGTCCCATTTTGAGAATTCTTGGTTGGTGAGCGGACCCCAGACCTCACAACCATAAAGGGCAATGGGCTCTATGACTGATTCTATTTTTTTTTGCCAGATCCTAATTGGTATGTCGGGTTTTATGTTCCTTTTGATGGCATAGAAGGCCTTGTCTCTGAGATCGTTCACAGCTTTGTGGAAGTTACCTGTGGCGTTGATGTTTAGGCCGAGGTACGTATAGTTTTCTGTGTGCTCTAGGGAAACAGTGTCTAGATGGAATTTGTACTTGTGGTCCTGGCAACTGAACCATTTTTGCAACACCATTATTTTCGTCTTACTGAGATTTACTGTCAGGGCCCAAGTCTGTGCAGAAGATCTAGGTGCTGCTATAGGCCCTCCTTGGTTGGGGACAGAAGCACCAGATCATCAGCAAATAGTAGATATTAGACTTCAGATTCAGAGCCAGACAGACAGACAGACAGACAGACAGACAGACAGACAGACAGACAGACAGACAGACAGACAGACAGACAGACAGACAGACAGAGAGAGACAGACAGAGAGACAGACAGACAGAGAGACAGACAGACAGACAGACAGAGAGACAGACAGACAGAGAGACAGACAGACAGACAGACAGACAGACAGACAGACAGACAGACAGACAGACAGACAGACAGACAGACAGACAGACAGACAGACAGACAGACAGACAGACAGACAGACAGACAGACAGACAGACAGGTTTGATAGGTTTTGTATTTTTGTCTATGACGTGATGCGCAAGACACGTGGGGGTAAAATCTCTCTGCTGAGGAAAGATGATTTCTCTCTCATCTTGTCAATGAAAGAAGATTATTATTCTGTCCTGCCTGTGTTTTTATTCCATGAAGCCGTAGCCTCATCATCCTCTTTGTCCTGTATCTGAATGTTACCAGAATCATAGATCCCTCTATAATAAGAGGATCCCGATATTCAGTAATGCCTTTTAAAAATACATGCACTGACAGTGGAAACGGATTGGGCTGTAATTATATGGAAATTAAATTATAAATATAAATATAAACACCAGATCACGTTTTGATTTATTTAGGATCCCTATTAGCCGACGCCAATGGCAACAGCTAGTCTTACTGGGTACACACACACACACACACACACACACACACACACACACACACACACACACACACAGAACACACAGAACACACACACGCAGACAGAACACACAGAACACACACACAGACAGAACACACAGAACACACACACAGACAGAACACACACACACAGACAAAACACACAGAAAACACACACACAGACAGAACACACAGAACACACACACACAGACAGAACACACAGAAACACACAGACAGACAGAACACACAGAACACACACACACAGACAGAACACACAGAACACACACAGACAGAACACACAGAACACACACACACAGACAGAACACACAGAACACACACACACAGACAGAACACACAGAACACACACATACAGACAGAACACACACACACAGACAGAACACACAGAACACACACACACAGACAGAACACACAGAACACACACACACACACACACAGACAGAACACACAGAACACACACAGACAGAACACACAGAACACACACACACAGACAGAACACACACACACAGACATAACACACAGAACACACACAGACAGAACACACAGAACACACACACACAGACAGAACACACACACACACAGACAGAACACACAGAACACACACACACAGACAGAACACACAGAACGCACACACACAGACAGAACACACAGAACACACACACAGACAGAACACACAGAACACACACACACACAGACAGAACACACAGAACACACACACACAGACAGAACACACAGAACACACACACACACATGCAAGCAGATCAAAGGACAACAGACAACACCCTCTGTGACGTGATGTTGTTGGGAGAACACCGTCAGCAGTGGAGAGAGTAGAATTGAAGCAGGGGAGAAAAGGGAGACAGCTGATGTTTATTCTTCTGTGTTGTGTTTATGATGACCCAACACCCTCCATGGGCGGAGATTTTATTTGATCAGCTTTTCAACAAGCCTAACATCTGCCCTTTTTTTAAATGAATATAAACCCAAACATTATCGTAATCTCACAGATTGACTCGACATTAGGGACAAATTGGCACAACAACAACTGAACCAAATGTAGAAACACTTACATTTATTTAAAGCCATTTCACAGAGAGAAAAACATCTCTCTCTGTAAAATAGTCAGTCAGGAGTTCTACAGGAGATATCTGGGTATTCTGGGTAGTTTTCTCCATGCACTGTATTTCCTGATTATTCAAACAGAACAAGTACCTTTCAAATATTTTAATACCTCTATAATGACTATTACAGAGAAGTATGAATGAGAAAACAACCGATAGATAACGAACAGATGAAGTCAGGCTATTCTGTTATGTCACACATTTTATAGTTCCAGTGCTCTAATATACAATAAGACAAAGTGGATGGACTGTAAATCCTAAAACTTACTGTAAATCCTAAAACTTACTGTAAATCCTAAAATTTACTGTAAATGTTCAAACTTACTGTAAATCCTAAAAACTTACTGTAAATCCTAAAACTTACTGTAAATCCTAAAAACTTACTGTAAATCCTAAAACGTACTGTAAATCCTAAAACTGGAACAAATCCGGTAAAGATGGTTTGTAATTCTAACAGTTTTAGACATTACATATCCAAGATTGTAACTAGGCCAAACATATCTACAACACTCAACAAAATCTTAAAATTTACCACAAGATGTAAGTCAAAAATAACTGGCATACATTTCCTGACAGCTGGTGTCCAGTGCAGCTTGCTGGGTAAAGTGCTCACCAAATCCAGACAAGTAGTGTCCTGCCTACACAACGAGCCGCTGATTAAAGGCAACAACCAAACACTCCAGAAGGAACAGCTTGGCCTGAGAGAGACACACACCATTTAAAATCTCTCTCAGACACTCACTAGTCCTACCACAAAGATTTGTACTATTTGTATGTATCTGGTGCTACCAGCTCCTGATTGAAACAATGACAAACACTAGGAGTGTCATGCTACTACAGATACCATTCTGCTATAGACACGGACACAAATCGATACAAACATCACATTAAAATATGACATTTATTCTATATATGACCTGACCTACTCATGTGCCGAATTCAACAGGATGTCAAAACGACAAGTAGGCCATATGAGACTCCTACTTTTCCATATAAGTGTCGTGTTCAACGCACCAGGGGAAAGGTTACTAGCATCTCTGCTGTGCTTTGGTGTATAAAGCTAATTGCTAGCCTGAGGGTAACTAGCTTTCCGGAGGGACCTGATGGCCACAGGCTCTCTCTGACTCACTAAATAAAACATCAAGCCCCAACGGGACCTAAACAATGCCCGGGTGGACAGACGGGCGTGCGGACAGGCGGGCAGGCAGACAGATAGACTGACAGACCAACAGGCAGACAGGTGGATGGGCAAACAGCGGCTTGAAGTAGCTCTTCTATACTTTTTAGGAGGAAAAATAACTATATCAATATATTCAACAACATTCTCTCCTGACTCCAGCAACATTCTATCCTGACTCCAATAACATTCTATCCTGACTCCAATAACATTCTATCCTGACTCCAACAACATTCTATCCTGACTCCAACAACATTCTATCCTGACTCCAACAACATTCTATCCTGACTCCAACAACATTCTATCCTGACTCAAACAACATTCTCTCCTGACTCCAACAACATTCTATCCTGACTCCAACAACATTCTCTCCTGACTCCAACAACATTCTATCCTGACTCCAACAACATTCTATCTTGACTCCAACAACATTCTATCCTGACTCCAACAACATTCTATCCTGACTACAACATCATTCTATCCTGACTCCAACAACATTCTATCCTGACTCCAACAACATTCTATCCTGACTCCAACAACATTCTATCCTGACTCCAACAATATTCTATCCTGACTACAACATCATTCTTTCCTGACTCCAACACTATTCTATCCTGACTCCAACATCATTCTATCCTGACTCCAACAACATTCTATCCTGACTACAACACCATTCTATCCTGACTCCAACATCATTCTATCCTGACTCCAACAACATTCTATCCTGACTACAACATCATTCTATCCTGACTCCAACAACATTTTATCCTGACTCCAACAACATTCTATCCTGACTCCAACAACATTCTATCCTGACTCCAACAACATTCTATCCTGACTCTAACAACATTCTATCCTGACTCTAACAACATTCTATCCTGACTCTAACAACATTCTATCCTGACTCTAACAACATTCTATCCTGACTCCAACAACATTCTATCCTGACTCTAACAACATTCTATCCTGACTCTAACAACATTCTATCCTGACTCTAACAACACCAACAAGAGTTATGGAACTCACCCAAGCAAGCTGACAGATGATGGTGTTTTACATCAGAAAGAAAACGTGTTACTTTGAAAGGATGCACCACAAATCATTTTTTTATCTACCCACCCATCCAGCAATGATTGGTTTAAGGTTTGTTATAAAGGTCTTATGAAGTTACGATAGCATAAAATTGCATGCTTTTCCAGGTAAATGCAGCATAAACGCAACACCGCACCCAGAACATTCAAATGTTACTTGACTGGACTCATTCCAAATGTATTCAACAAAACAAACCTATTCATTATTTGGCATTGAATACATTTTGTGAGTCATTTTGACAGCAACGGGAGACTGCCATTAACTTACAGTAAGTGCTGCAGAAACCCCAGAGGTTGAAGCACTTAGAAATTGGACACTCAATCAAAGCTTTGGCAGATACACTATTTTGAGCTGCTCAGGTTGTGGTTCATGTGGTGGTGTAACACTGTAACTACTCAGGTTGTATTTCATGTGTAACACTGTAGTTACTCAGGTTGTATTTCATGTGTAACACTATAATGACTCAGGTTGTATTTCATGTGTAACACTGTAATTACTCAGGTTGTATTTCATGTGGTGGTGTAACACTGTAATGACTCAGGTTGCATTTCCGGCGGTATCGTCGGACGGGACCACAGTCTCTCCCGAACCCTCCTGTCTCAGCCTCCAGTATTTATGCTGCAATAGTTTGTGTTGGGGGTCTAGGGCCAATCTGTTATATCTGGAGTATTTCTCCTGTCTTATCCGGTGTCCTGTGTGAATTTAAGTATGCTCTCTCTAATTCTCTCTCTTTTTCTCTCTCTCTTTCTCTCTTCCTTTCTTTCACTCTTTCTCTCTTTCTCTCAGAGGACCTGAGCCCTAGGACCATGCCTCAGGACTACTTGGCCTGATGACACCTTGCTGTCCCCAGTCCACCTGGCCTTGCTGCTGCTCCATTTTTCAACTGTTCTGCCTGCGGCTATGGAATCCTGGCCTGTTCACCGGACGTGCTACCTGTCCCAGACCTGCTGTTTTCAACTCTCTAGAGACAGCAAGAGTGGTAGAGAAACTCTGAATGATCGGCTATGAAAAGCCAACTGACATTTACTCCTGAGGTGCAGACCTGTTGCACCCTCGACAACTACTGTGATTATTATTATTTGACCCTGCTGGTCATCTATGAACATTTGAACATCTTCGCCATGTTCTGTTATAATCTCCACCCGGCACAGCCAGAAGTGGACTGGGCACCCCTCAGAGCCTGGTTCCTCTCTAGGTTTCTTCCTAGGTTCCGGCCTTTCTAGGGAGTTTTCCCAAGCCACCGTGCTTCTACACCTGCATTGCTTGTTGTTTGGGGTTTTAGGCTGGGTTTCTGTACAGCACTTTGTGACATCAGCTGATGCAAGAAGGGCTTTATATAGTAATACATTTGATTGGATGTGGGGGTGTAACACTATAAATATACAGGTTGTATTTCATGTGTAACCCTGTAACTACTCAGAGCCTGAAACACATCACTCTGTTTGATTGGTTAAGGTAATACAATGTACAATGAGGAAGCTGACCAGGGCTGAGTTATACCCTAACACAGAGTTGTTAGGAAACTCCTGGTTTACAGGCCACATCAGGCTCCGCCGTTCCACCATGACTGGTCTGCCGACACAACTCCATCCACTGTGCACCCAAACGGTGTGCCTGCTAACTTTAACCGCTGTGTCTCCTGCTTGCTAGGTAGTAACGACTACCCAGCAGCTTCCCTGTTCCATCTACTGCTGTTCACTGGAATCTATGATCACTTGGCTACATGGCTGATGCCTGCTGGACTGTTCATTAATCACGGTTAATCATTTTGTCTATTTTTTTGTTTATCTGTCGGCCCCAGCACTGACCCTCTCTGCCCATTCATCGCCATTTTACCTGTTGTTGTTGTCTTCGCTGATTAGCTGTTATTGTCTTACCCGTTGTTGTCTTAGATAGCTCTCCCACCCAACACCTGTGATTGCTTTATGCCTCGCTTTATGTCTCTCTCAAATGTCATTATGCCTTGTATATTGTTTTTAGGATAGTTTTCATTGTTTTAGTTTACTGCGGAGCCCCAGGTCCCACTCAACATGCCTCGGATACCTCCTTTGTCCCACCTCCCACACATGCGGTTTCCTCACCCAGCATAACTATTACGTCCAGAGATGCAACCTCTCTTATCATCACAAAATGCCTGGGTTTACCTCCACTGTACCCGCACCGCACTATACCCCTGTCTGTACATTATGCCCTGAATCTATTCGCCCAGAAATCTGCTCCTTTTATTCTCTGTCCCCAACGTACTAGACGACCAGTTGTGATAACCTTTAGCCGTACCCTCATCCTACTCCTCCTCTGTTCCTCGGGTGATGTGGAGGTTAACCAAGGCCCTGCGTGTCCCCAGGCACTCTCATTTGTTGACCTCTGTAACCCGGAAAAGCCTTGGTTTCATGCATGTTAACATCAGAAGCCTCCTCCCTAAGTTTGTTTTACTCACTGCTTTAGCACACTCTGCCAACCCTGATGTCCTTACCGTGTCTGAATCCTGGTTTAGGAAGGCCACCAAGAATTCAGAAATTTCCACCCCCAACTACAACATTTTCCGTTAAGATAGAACTGCCAAAGGGGGAGGAGTTGCAATCTACTGTAGAGATAGCTTGCAAAGTTCTGTCATACTTTCCATGTCTATGCCCAAACAGTTCGAGCTTGTAATTTAAAAAATTAATCTCTCCAGAAATAAGTCTCTCACTGTTGCCGCCTGTTACAGACCTCCTCAGCTCCCAGCTGTGCCCTGGACACCATATGTGAATTGATTGCCCCTCCTCTATCTTCAGTGTTCATTCTGTTAGATGACCTAAACTGGGATATGCCTAACAGTCCTACAATCTAAGCTAGATGCCTTCAATCTCACACAAATTATCAAGGAACCCACCAGGTACAACACAAAATCCGTAAACATGGGCACCCTCATAGATTTTATCCTGACCAACTTGCCCTCCAAACACACTTCTGCTGTTTTCAATCAGGATCTCAGCGATCACTGCTTATTGCCTGCATCCGCTATGGGTCTGTGGTCAAATGACCACCCCTCATCATTGTCAAATGCTCCCTAAAACACTTCTGTGAGCAGGCCTTTCTAATCGACCTGGCCCGGTTATCCTGGAGGATATCGACCTCATCCCGTCAGTCGAGGATGCCTGGTCGTTCTTTAAAAGTAATTTCCTCACCATCTTAAATAAGCATGCCCCTTTCAAAAAATTTAGAACTAAGAACAGATATAGCCCTTGGTTCACTCCAGACCTGACTGCCCTCGACCAGAACAAAAACATCCTGTGGCGGACTGCAATAGCATCGAAAAGTCGATATGCAACTGTTCAGGGAAGTCAGGAACCAATTCAAACAGAAATGTTCATCCTGTAGCTCTAACTCCAAAATGTTTTGGGACACTGAAAATTCCATGTCGAACAAGAGCACCTCCTCCCAGCTGCCCACTGCACTGAGGCTAGGTAACACTATCACCGATGATAAATCCACGATCATTTCAATAAGCATTTCTCTACGGTTGGCCATGCTTTCCTCCTGGCTACCCCAACCCCGGTCAACAGCTCCGCACCCCCCGAAGTCACTTGCCCAAGCCTCCCCAGCCTCTCCTTCACCCAAATCCAGATAGCAGATGTTTAGAAAGAGCTGCAAAACCTGAACCCGTACAAATCAGCTGGGCAAGACAATCTGGACCCTTTCTTTCTAAAATTATCCGCTGCCATTTTTGCAACCCCTATTACCAGTCTGTTCAACCTCTCTTTCGTATCGTCCGAGATCCCAAAATATTTTAAAGCTGCCGTGGTCCTCCCCCTCTTCAAAGGGGGATGACAAACTGTTATAGACCTGTATCAATCCTGTATCCAGACCTGTATCCATACTGCCCTGACTTTCTAAAGTCTTCGAAAGCCAAGTTAATAAACAGATCACTGACCATTTCGAATCCCACCGCACCTTCTCCACTGTGCAATCCGGTTTCCGAGCTGGTCACGGGTGCACCTCAGCCACACCCAAGACACTAAACGATATCATAACTGTCAACTAAAAAATATTGTACTGTGCAGCCGTCTTCATTGACCTGGCCAAGGTTTTCAACTGTGTCAATCACCGTATTCGTATCGGGAGACTCAACAGCCTTGGTTTCTCAAATGACTACCATGCCTGGTTCACCAACTACTTCTCCGACAGAGTTCAGTGTGTCAAATCGGAAGGCCTGTTGTCCGGACCTCTGGCAGTCTCTATGGGGGTACCACAGGGTTCAATTCTCGGGCCGACTATTTTCTCTGTATATATCAACGATGTCGCTCTTGTTGCAGGTGATTCCCTGATCCACCTCTATGCAGACGACACCATTCTGCATACATCTGGCCCTTCTTTGGACACTGTGTTAACAAACTTCCAAACAAGCTTCAGTGCCATACAACTCTCCTTCCGTGGCCTCCAACTGCTCTTAAATGCTAGTAAAACTAAATGCATGCTTTTCAACCGTTCGCTGCCCACACCCGCCCGCCCGCCTAGCATCACTACTCTGGACGGTTCTGACTTAGAATATGTGGACAACTACAAATGCCTAGGTGTCTGGCTAGACTGTAAACTCTCCTTTCAGACTCATATTAAACATCTCCAATCCAAAATTAAATATAGAATCGGCTTTCTATTCTGCATCAAGACCTCCTTCACTCATGCCGCCAAACATACCCTAGTAAAACTGACTATCCTACCGATCCTTGACTTCAGCGAAGTCATTTACAAAATAGCCTCCAACACTCTACTCAGCAAACTGGATGCAGTCTATCACAGTGCCATCCGTTTTGTCACCAAAGCCCCATATAACCACCCACCACTGCGACCTGTATGCTGTAATCGGCTGGCCCTCGCTACATATTCGTCGCCAGACCCACTGGCTCCAGGTCATCTATAAGTCGTTGCTAGGTAAAGCTCCGCCTTATCTCAGCTCACTGGTCACGATAACAACACTCACCCGTAGCACGCGCTCCAGCAGGTATATCTCACTGGTCAACCCCAAAGCCAACACTACCTTTGGCCGCCTTTCCTTCCAGTTCTCTGCTGTTAATGACTGGAACGAATTGCAAAAATCACTGAAGCTGGAGACTTATATTTCCCTCACTAACTTTAAACATCCGCTGTCCGAGCAGCTAACCGATCGCTGCAGCTGTACATAGTCCATCTGTTTCTTTTGTTCTACTGTATTATTGACTGTACGTTTGTTTATTCCATGTGTAATTCTGTGTTGTTGTTTGTGTCACACTGCTTTGCTTTATCTTGACCAGGTCGCAGTTGTAAATGAGAACTTGTTCTCAACTATCCTAGCTGGTTAAATAAAGGTGAAATAAAATAAAATGTATTTTTTTTTTACAAAATAGCCTCCGACACTCTACTCAACAAACTGGATGCAGTCTATCACAGTGCCATCCGTTTGTCACCAAAGCCCCATATACTACTCACCACTGCGACCTGTACGCTCTCGTTGGCTGGCCCTCGCTGCATACTCGTCGCCAAACCCACTGGCTCCAGGTCATCTACAAGTCTCTGCTAGGTAAAGCCCCGCCTTATCTCATCTTATCTTATCCTAGCTGGTTAAATAAAGGTGAAATAAATAAATATAAATACATATACATATAAATACCAGCTATACTGATGAGTGAGATAGGAAGCAATGTGACTTTGTATGTGTTTACTAGATTAATTAAAAGTGGCAAGCCATTCAGACCAGCCTTTCTGATTCAACTTTGGTAAACTACATCACTGTGAGGGTTCAACACCCTGTGTGCAGGGAGTCAAGCCTCAGGAGAGTCTCAGTAGGTTATGCTCTGCAGATGGCTAAAGACACAGGTCATGTAAACGTGTCAGAAAAAAACGACGGGCCTGACTGTATCTGTAGGGTAGATCTGAGACTTATGCTACAACATTAGAACTGACACCATGAAATAACCAACAGATGGAGTATGGATGAGAAATAGTAAGAACCACAGATTCCCAGCATCAGCATCAGCTACAGCATCCGCATCACCACAGCATCACTACAGCATCAGCTACAGTATCAGCTACAGCATCAGCTACAGCATCCGCATCACTACAGCATCAGCTACAGTATCAGCTACAGCATCAGCTACAGCATCAGCATCAGCTACAGTACAACATCAGCTACAGCATCAGCTACAGTACAACATCAGCTACAGCATCAGCTACAGCATCTGCATCAGCTACAGTACAACATCAGCTACAGCATCAGCTACAGTACAACATCAGCTACAGCATCAGCTACAGCATCTGCATCAGCTACAGTACAACATCAGCTACAGCATCAGCTACAGTACAACATCAGCTACAGTACAACATCAGCTACAGTACAACATCAGCTACAACATCAGCTACAGTACAACATCAGCTACAGCATCAACTACAGCATCATCTACAGTACAACATCAGCTACAGTACAACATCAGCTACAGCATCAGCTACAGTACAGCATCAGCTACAGCATCAGCTACAACATCAGCCACAGCATCAGCTACAGTACAACATCAGCTACAGCATCAGCTACAGCATCAGCTACAGTAAAACATCAGCTACAGTACAACATCAGCTACAACATCAGCTACAGTACAGCATCAGCTACAGTACAACATCAGCTACAGCATCAGCTACAGTAAAACATCAGCTACAGTACAACATCAGCTACAACATCAGCTACAGTACAGCATCAGCTACAGCATCAGCTACAGCATCAGCTACAACATCAGCTACAGTACAACATCAGCTACAACATCAGCATCAGCTGCAGCATCAGCTACAGCATCAGCTACAGTACAACATCAGCTACAACATCAGCTACAGTACAACATCAGCTACAGTACAACATCAGCTACAACATCAGCTACAGTACAACATCAGCTACAACATCAGCTACAGTACAACATCAGCTACAGTACAACATCAGCTACAACATCAGCTACAGTACAACATCAGCTACAACATCAGCTACAGTACAACATCAGCTACAACATCAGCTACAGTACAACATCAGCTACAGTACAACATCAGCTACAGTACAACATCAGCTACAGTACAACATCAGCTACAACATCAGCTACAGTACAACATCAGCTACAGTACAACATCAGCTACAACATCAGCTACAGTACAACATCAGCTACAACATCAGCTACAGTACAACATCAGCTACAGTACAACATCAGCTACAACATCAGCTACAGTACAACATCAGCTACAACATCAGCTACAGTACAACATCAGCTACAACATCAGCTACAGTACAACATCAGCTACAACATCAGCTACAGTACAACATCAGCTACAGCATCAGGTACAGTACAACATCAGCTACAACATCAGCTACAGTACAACATCAGCTACAGTACAACATCAGCTACAGTACAACATCAGCTACAACATCAGCTACAGTACAACATCAGCTACAGTACAACATCAGCTACAGTACAACATCAGCTACAGTACAACATCAGCTACAACATCAGCTACAGTACAACATCAGCTACAGTACAACATCAGCTACAGTACAACATCAGCTACAGTCAGCTACAACATCAGCTACAGTACAACATCAGCAGTACAACATCAGTACAACATCAGCTACAGTACAACATCAGCTACAGTACAACATCAGCTACAGTACAACATCAGCTACAACATCAGCTACAGTACAACATCAGCTACAACATCAGCTACAGTACAACATCAGCTACAGTACAACATCAGCTACAACATCAGCTACAGTACAACATCAGCTACAGTACAACATCAGCTACAGTACAACATCAGCTACAACATCAGCTACAGTACAACATCAGCTACAACATCAGCTACAGTACAACATCAGCTACAACATCAGCTACAGTACAACATCAGCTACAACATCAGCTACAGTACAACATCAGCTACAGCATCAGGTACAGTACAACATCAGCTACAACATCAGCTACAGTACAACATCAGCTACAGTACAACATCAGCTACAGTACAACATCAGCTACAACATCAGCTACAGTACAACATCAGCTACAACATCAGCTACAGTACAACATCAGCTACAGTACAACATCAGCTACAACATCAGCTACAGTACAACATCAGCTACAGTACAACATCAGCTACAGTGCAACATCAGCTACAACATCAGCTACAGTACAACATCAGCTACAACATCAGCTACAGTACAACATCAGCTACAGTACAACAACAGCTACAACATCAGCTACAGTACAACATCAGCTACAACATCAGCTACAACATCAGCTACAGTACAACATCAGCTACAGTACAACATCAGCTACAGTACAACATCAGCTACAACATCAGCTACAGTACAACATCAGCTACAGCATCAGTAGTCAACAGATACAGTGAAGAAGAACTTTAGACAAACGAACAGTTTCTAAGCATAAAAATAAACAGATATTAATAGCACACAACTTTGCATCCAGATATGATATGTGTTTATTTATACAGTTTGAAGACGAGGAGGAGACAGTGACAGTGATGGTAACCCAGGGAATGTGTCCCACATGGCATTGTTTTCCCTAAGACAACAGACCAGTCCACGCAGCTGCCGCCAAATTAAAATAGCAGGCTGAGGAGGACACACACACGGACAAACACACACACAAACACACACACACACACACACATACACACACACTGGTTGTGCTAGCTGGGCACTAGAGGGTTATTTGCAGTGTGGTGGGAGGAATGCCAGGAGCAGTCAGAGAGGTGAAAGTCACACACAAACACACACACACACACACACACACACAAACACACACACACAAACACACACACACACACACAAACACACACACACAAACACACACGGACAAACACACACACTTAAACCCTAATCCTGCTGGCATCAGAGGCCACAGGTGGCACATTGCCATATCTCCACTGCCAAAGGACACTGACGCTAGTGACTGACTCTGGTGACTGACTCTGGTGACTGACTCTGGTGACCGATGCTAGTGACTGACGCTAGTGACTGACGCTAGTGACTGACACTGGTGACTGACACTGGTGACTGACACTGGTGACTGACACTGGTGACTGACGCTGGTGACTGACTCTGGTGACTGACGCTAGTGACTGACGCTGGTGACTGACACTGGTAACTGACGCTAGTGACTGACACTGGTTACTGACGCTAGTGACTGACACTGGTGACTGACACTGGTGACTGGCACTGGTGACTGATGCTGGTGACTGACGCTGGTGACTGATGCTAGTGACTGACGCTGGTGACTGACGCTAGTGACTGACGCTAGTGACTGACGCTAGTGACTGACACTGGTGACTGACACTGGTGACTGACGCTGGTGACTGACGCTGGTGACTGACTCTGGTGACTGACGCTAGTGACTGACGCTGGTGACTGACACTGGTAACTGACGCTAGTGACTGACACTGGTTACTGACGCTAGTGACTGACACTGGTGACTGACACTGGTGACTGACACTGGTGACTGACGCTGGTGACTGACGCTGGTGACTGACGCTAGTGACTGACGCTGGTGACTGACGCTAGTGACTGACGCTAGTGACTGATGCTGGTGACTGACGCTAGTGACTGACGCTGGTGACTGTTTGTGACACCAATGAGGGCTCCACTCTCCACCACATAACGCCGGCAGCACTACTACCCTCGTGCCAACAGTCAACTGAGCATGCTTCAGAAATTTATAGGAGAAGAGAGGAGAGGAGAGGGTAGAGGAGAGGAGAGGGTAGAGGAGGGTAGAGGAGGGAGAGGAGAGGAGAGGAGAGGAGAGGAGAGGAGAGGAGAGGAGAGGAGAGAGAGAGGAGAGGAGAGGAGAGGGAGAGGAGAGGAGAGGAGAGGAGAGGAGAGGAGAGGACAGGAGAGGACAGGGACAGGAGAGGACAGGAGAGGACAGGAGAGGACAGGAGAGGACAGGACAGGAGAGGACAGGAGAAGGAGAGGACAGGAGAGGACAGGAGAGGACAGGAGAGGAGAGAGTTTTCCTGTGGTTAGAGCTGTAGAGATTTGTACTGAGATGGAACACGGATTGAAAATAAAACACTTTTCAGTTGTATAATGTATCATGTCTCTTCAGGCAAGGCTTAGTTTCCTCTCCCATCACTTTCCAATGACACCTAGGATGTTCCTCTTTGCAATATAGTGCTGTTTTCAGTCTCACCTCAGATAATATATCTGTCTCTTGCTCCCTCTGTCTCTCTCGCTTACACACACACACAACCACACAATCTCTCTCTCTCCCTACCTCCCTCCCTCGCCCCCCTTTGTCCCTGGTTTCTCATCAGACTGAAAGCTTTTCGTTGTAGTGCTTTGCTCTCAGCTGTAGCTCATTCATGCTTTTTGAGGATAAGTGTCAGCCCTGCTGATGAAAACGTCCTTCTGGTCGACGCGTAAACCACATCACCCAGCAAAGTAAAATCCTTCTTCCAAAGACAAAAACATATTTCAATTGTCCAGTCTTTCTAGAGGCCAGAGCCCAGAGCCCAGAGACTAGAGTGCAGAGGCCAGAGGCCAGAGGCCAGAGCAAAGCTTGTTTGTTTGAACACTTCTAAGGAAAAGGAGAGAGAGATGAAGATACACAGTGGGGCAAAAAAAAAAATAATCCAGAAAATCACATTGTAGGATTTTTTATGAATTTATTTGCAAATTATGGTGGAAAATAAGTATTTGGTCAATAACAAAAGTTTATCTCAATACTTTGTTATATACCCTTTGTTGGCAATGACAGAGGTCAAACGTTTTCTGTAAGTCTTCACAAGGTTTTCACACACTGTTGCTGGTATTTTGGACCATTCCTCCATGCAGATCTCCTCTAGAGCAGTGATGTTTTGGGGCTGTTGCTGGGCAACACAGACTTTCAACTCCCTCCAAAGATTTTCTATGGGGTTGAGATCTTGGTACTGGCTAGGCCACTCCACTTGCGTGGAGCCCCAGATCGAGGGAGATTATCAGTGGTCTTGTATGTCTTCCATTTCCTAAGAATTGCTCCCCACAGTTGATTTCTTCAAACCAAGCTGCTTACCTATTGCAGATGATGTCTTCCCAGCCTGGTGCAGGTCTACAATTTTGTTTCTGGTGTCCTTTGACAGCTCTTTGGTCTTGGCCATAGTGGAGTTTGGAGTGTGACTGTTTGAGGTTGTGGACAGGTGTCATTTATACTGATAACAAGTTCAAACAGGTGCCATTAATACAGGTAACGAGTGGAGGACAGAGGAGCCTCTTAAAGAAGAAGTTACAGGTCTGTGAGAGCCAGAACTCTTGCTTGTTTGTAGGTGACCAAATACTTATTTTCCACCATAATTTGCAAATAAATTCATTAAAAATCCTACAATGTGATTTTCTGGATTTTTTTTTCTCATTTTGTCTGTCATAGTTGAAGTGTACCTATGATGAACATTACAGGCCTCCTCTTTTTAAGTGGGAGAACTTGCACAATTGGTGGCTGACTAAAT
Organism: Oncorhynchus tshawytscha; assembly: GCF_018296145.1. Taxonomy (NCBI): domain Eukaryota; kingdom Metazoa; phylum Chordata; class Actinopteri; order Salmoniformes; family Salmonidae; genus Oncorhynchus; species Oncorhynchus tshawytscha. The sequence continues at coordinate 40,935,938 of NC_056453.1, forward strand.
ATTTTTTAGCCCCACTGTGTATATATATATATATATATAGAGAGAGAGAGAGAAAGAGAGAGAGAGGGGGGAGAAAGAGTGATAGAGAGGGGGGAGAAAAATAGGAAGAGAGAGAGAGAGAGGGGGAGAGAGAAAAAGAGTGACAGAGAGAGAGGGGGAGATAAAGAGAGAGAGAGGGGGAGAAAGAGTGTGAGAGAGAGAGGGGGGGGGGCTACAGCAGCACCTAGACCTGGGCCCTGACAGTAAATCTAAAGAAGAATGATGTTTCAAAAAACATCCAGTTGCCAGGACCATGGTGGTGAGGTCTGGGGTCTGGGGTCCGCTCACCAACCAAGAATTCACAAAATGGGACAAACACCAAAT
>NC_056453.1:40941300-40943800 GCF_018296145.1 Oncorhynchus tshawytscha
TATTCCTCTGCTGTGCCTGTATGGCGCACATGCAGGACTTTTATTTTGACATGAGTTATTCCTCTGCTGTGCCTGTATGGCGCACATGCAGGACTTTTATTATGACATGAGTTATTCCTCTGCTGTGCCTGTATGGCGCACATGCAGGACTTTTATTTTGACATGAGTTATTCCTCTGCTGTGCCTGTATGGCGCACATGCAGGACTTTTATTATGACATGAGTTATTCCTCTGCTGTGCCTGTATGGCGCACATGCAGGACTTTTATTTTGACATGAGTTATTCCTCTGCTGTGCCTGTATGGCGCACATGCAGGACTTTTATTATGACATGAGTTATTCCTCTGCTGTGCCTGTATGGCGCACATGCAGGACTTTATTTTTATTATGACATGAGTTATTCCTCTGCTGTGCCTGTATGGCGCACATGCAGGACTTTTATTATGACATGAGTTATTCCTCTGCTGTGCCTGTATGGCGCACATGCAGGACTTTTATTTTGACATGAGTTATTCCTCTGCTGTGCCTGTATGGCGCACATGCAGGACTTTTATTTTGACATGAGTTATTCCTCTGCTGTGCCTGTATGGCGCACATGCAGGACTTTTATTTTGACATGAGTTATTCCTCTGCTGTGCCTGTATGGCGCACATGCAGGACTTTTATTTTGACATGAGTTATTCCTCTGCTGTGCCTGTATGGCGCACATGCAGGACTTTTATTTTGACATGAGTTAGCAGAGAGGAAGTGGGACCACAACAGACCCATGTTCAGAAAGTCTGTTTAATAATACGTTCCTTTAGGTGTTTTGTAGGACTGTGACGAAACCAGTATCGCAATGTTTTTTCCATGGCAACAACAACAACAAAAAACGAAGGAAACCAAACTATTTGGTCTTTTAAAAACCTACTGTATGTAAAATATTGTGTGCCTATAGCCTTAAAAACAAAAGTGACCTTGGATGACAACAAAATTATGTTTTGTTTCCAACATTAGGGCTGTTATCCTAAAGAAATTAATTAAATCCGCTTCGTGTTTTGTTTCCAACATTAGGGCTGCTATCCTAAAGAAGTTAAATCCACTTCGTGTTTTGTTTCCAACATTAGGGCTGTTATCCTAAAGAACTTAAATCCGCTTCGTGTTTTGTTTCCAACATGAGGGCTGTTTATCCTAAAGAACTTAAATCCGCTTCGTGTTTTGTTTCCAACATTAGGGCTGTTTATCCTAAAGAACTTAAATCCGCTTCGTGTTTTGTTTCCTTGCCATAATACTAACGAGTATCATGATACTGGTATCATCCCAGCTCTAATATTTTGCATCAAATTCATCGAGGTATAAGGACCAACCATGCAGACAACTGGCATAGGGCTCTGGTCATGAGGAGTGCACTATGTAGGGAATAGGCTGCCAATTGGGATACAAATGTAACATAGAGGAGAGAACTAGGACGCTTTCTGGCTAAATCCTCTTTCAGGAGACTTTATCCACTTTTGTTTCCAGACAGATTAGAGGACAGTACTTACTTGAGGACAGGACGCACTAGAGGACAGGGTGGACTAGAGGACAGGACTTACTAGAGGACATGGTGGACTAGAGGACATGGTGGACTAGAGGACAGGACTTACTAGAGGACAGGGTGGACTAGAGAACAGGACTTACTAGAGGACAGGACTTTACTAGAGAACAGGTTGGACTAGAGGACAGGGTGGACTAGAGGACAGGACAGACTATAGGCCAAGACGCACTAGAGGACAGGACGCACTAGAGGACAGGGTGGACAAGAGGACAGGGTGGACTAGAGGACAGGATGCACTAGAGGACAGGACAGACTATAGGACAGGACCACTAGAGGACAGGATGCACTAGAGGACAGGACAGACTATAGGACAAGACACACTAGAGGACAGGGTGGACTAGAGAACAGGGTGGACTAGAGGACAGGACTTACTAGAGGACAGGACTTACTAGAGACAGGGTGGACTAGAGGACAGGGTGGACTAGAGGACAGGGTGGACTAGAGGACAGGACTTACTAGAGGACAGGACAGGACTTACTAGAGACAGGGTGGACTAGAGGACAGGGTGGACTAGAGGACAGGGTGGACTAGAGGACAGAGTGGACTAGAGGACAGGACTTACTAGAGGACAGGACTTACTAGAGGACAGAGTGGACTAGAGGACAGGGTGGACTAGAGGACAGGTGGACTAGAGGATAGAGTGGACTAGAGGACAGGGTGGACAGGACTGGACTAGAGGACAGGACTGGACCAGAGGACAGGGTGGACTAGAGGACAGAGTGGACTAGAGGACAGGGTGGACTAGAGGACAGAGTGGACTAGAGGACAGAGTGGACTAGAGGACAGGGTGGACTAGAGGACAGAGTGGACTAGAGGACAGGGTGGACTAGAGGACAGGGTGGACTAGAGGACAGGGTGGACTAGAGGACAGGACCACTAGAGGACAGGGTGGACTAGAGGACAGGACCACTAGAGGACAGGGTGG
>NC_056453.1:40948800-40953800 GCF_018296145.1 Oncorhynchus tshawytscha
CTTTTTTGAAATCAACAAAGCATGAGAAGACTTTGCCTTTGTTTTGGTTTGTTTGATTGTCAATTAGGGTGTGCAGGGTGAATACATGGTCTGTTGTACGGTAATTTGGTAAAAGCCAATTTGACATATGCTCAGTACATTGTTTTCATTGAGGAAATGTACGAGTCTGCTGTTAATAATAATGCAGAGGATTTTCCCAAGGTTACTGTTGACACATATTCCACGGTAGTTATTGGGGTCAAATTTGTCTCCAACGATGTCTACATGGAATTTGTATTCGTGGTCCTGGCATCTGGAACTTTTTGGAACACCATTATTTTGGGCTTACTGAGATTTACTGTCAGGGCCCAGGTCTGACAGAATCTGTGCAGAAGATCTAGGTGCTGCTGTAGGCCCTCATTGGTCGGTGACAGAAGCACCAGATCATCAGCAAACAGTAAACATTTGACTTCATATTCATATATATGTTGAAGAGGGTGGGGCTTAATCTGCATCCCTGTCTCACCCCCCAACCCAATGAATTTCTGTATTGTTTTAGTGATTCACCATAGTGAAGGCGTTTTCTGGATCTCTATATTTTTGGTTTCTCAATTTCTTTCTTAGGTTTTTGCATTCTTCATCAAACCATTTGTCATTCTTGATCATTTTCTTAGGTTTTCTGCTTGAGGCGGACAGGTCAAATATACTGTTAAGTGTTTCTACTGCTATATTTAAACCTTCACTATTACAGTGAAACATTTTGTCCAGGAAATTGTCTAGAAGGGATTGAATTTGTTGTTGGTAGATTTTGTTGGGGTAGATTTCCACACTACTTTCCTTTCATCTATAGCATTTCTTAATATTATTCAGTTCCTTTGGCTTTGATGCCTCATGATTGAGTATTGCTCTGTTCAAGTAGAGTGTGATTTTTCTGTGATCTGATAGGGCTGTCAGTGGACTGACTGAACGTTCTGGGAGACTCTGGGTTGAGGTCAGTGATAAAGTAGTCTACAGTACTACTGCCAACAGATGAGTTATAGGTGTACCTACTGCAGGAGTCCCCTCGAAGCCTACCATTGACTATGTACATACCGAGTGTCCGACAGAGCTGCAGGAGTTGTGATCCATTTTTGTTGGTTATGTTGTCGTATTTGTGTCTAGAGGGGCATATCGTGGAGGGAATGCTGTTACCTCCAGGTAGGTGTTTGTCCCCCTGTGTGCTGAGGATGTCAGGTTCTTGTCCAGTTCTGGCTTTTAAGTTGCCACAGTCTAGTACATGTCCCTGGGCCTGGAAATTGTTGGTCTCCCCCTCTAGGATGGAGAAGCTGTCTTCATTAAACTATGGGGATTCTATTGGGGGGATATAAGTAGCACACATGAGGACATTTTTCTCTGTTGAGATCATTTCCTTATTCATTTCTAGCTAGATGTAAAATGTTCCTGTTTTGACTAATTTAATAGCGTGGGTTAGGCCTGCTCTATACCAAATTAGCATGCCCCCTGAGTCTCTTCTCTGTTTCACACCTGGTAGTTTGGTGGATGGGACTACCAGCTCTCTGTAATCTAGAGGGCAACCAGTAGGTCTGATCAAGTCTGGGTTCCTGCTCTTTATGACAAAGGCAGATGACCTCAGGCCTTGTATATTCCATATGAGCTAGTAAAAGCTTTGCGTTCCATATTGTCTAGAGTTGTTTTTGTGTTTGTAAGGCCTGGACCACCACAGTAGGTGTGAGCAGAGCATGTTGAGCATCTGATACATACCTCTTAGGTCTCAGGATGGGGCTTGGCCGGGTGTAATAGTGGGGGTTGGGCCTGGTGCTCTGTTCACTGCATGGGCATATGTCCTGCTGTCATGTTGAGGTCCTTGCCTCCCTCTCTCTTTAGCTCTTTTTCTCTCTCTTTCTCCCTCTCTCTGTCTCCCCCCTCCCCCCTCCTCTCTCTTTCTCCTTTTCTCTCTCTCTCTCTCTCCCTTTTATGATAAGGGTATTAAGGGATGGGGAGATATGCCTAATACTCTCTTATCTCAAATCCACTTTGTGAAAAGTCGCCCTGCCTTTGTTGTGACTGATGGACAGTGTGAGACTATAGTTGTGGCCAAAAGTTTTGAGAATGACACAAATATTAAATTTTCACAAAGTCTGCTGCCTCAGTTTGTATGATTCAGATGAATTGCAATGAATTGCAAAGTCCCTCTTTGCCATGCAAATCAACTGAATCCCCCAAAAAACATTTCCACTGTATTTCAGCCCTGCCACAAAAGGACCAGCTGACATCATGTCAGTGATTCTCTCGTTAACACAGGTGTGAGTGTTGACAAGGACAAGACTGGAGATCACTCTGTCATGCTGATTGAGTTTGAATAACAGACTGGAAGCTTCAAAAGGAGGGTGGTGCATGGAATCATTGTTCTTCCTCTGTCAACCATGGTTACCTGCAAGGATACACATGCCGTCATCATTGCTTTGGACAAAAGGGGCTTCACAGGATATTGCTGCCAGTAAGATTGCACCTAAATCAACCATTTATCGGATCATCAAGAACTTCAAGGAGAGCGGTTCAATTATTGTGAAGAAGGTTTCAGGGCGCCCAAGAAAGTCCAGCAAGCGCCAGGACCGTCTCCTAAAGTTGATTCAGCTACGGGATCGGGACACCACCAGGACAGAACTTGCTCAGGAATGGCAGCAGGCAGGTTGTGAGTCCATCTGCACGCACAGTGAGGCGAAGACTTTTGGAAGATGGCCTGGTGTCAAGAAGGGCAGCGAAGAGCCACTTCTCTCCAGGAAAAACAACAGGGACAGACTGATATTCTGCAAAAGGTACAGGGATTGGACTGCTGAGGACTGGGGTAAAGTCATTTTCTCTGATGAGTCCGCTTCTCAGCCAAGGGAGTGGGCTCACTCACAATTTTGCCTAAGAACATAGCCATGAATAAAGAATGGTACCAACACATCCTCCGAGAGCAACTTCTCCCAACAATCCAGGAACAATTTGGTGATGAACAATGCATTTTCCAGCATGATGGAGCACCTTGCCATAAGGCAAAAGTGATAACTAAGTGGCTCGGGGAACAAAACATCGATATTTTGGGTCCATGGCCAGGAAACTCCCCAGACCTTAATCCCATTGAGAACTTGTGGTCAATCCTCAAGAGGCGGGTGGACAAATAAAACCCCACAAATTCTGACAAACTCCAAGCATTGATTATGTAAGAATGGGCTGCCATCAGTCAGGATGTGGCCCAGAAGTTAATTGACAGCATGCCAGGACGGATTGCAGAGGTCTTCAAAAAGAAGGGTCAACATTGCAAATATCGACTCTTTGCGTCAACTTCATGTAATTGTCAATAAAAGCCTTTGACACTTATGAAATGCTTGTAATTATACTTCAGTATTCCATAGTAACATCTGACAAAAAATATCTAAAGACACTGAAGTAGCAAACTTTGTGGAAATTAATATTTGTGTCGTTCTCGAAACTTTTGGCCACGACTGTACATCCAGAGAATGCCAGTGTTTGTTGACAAAGTTTGATGACAAAATTTGCACACAAGGACCGCGGCGCCACCTTCCTGTTCATGTGAGCACAACACACTGGTGGGTCCAAAAATGTTTTGTATACTGCTGTCTAAATTATGTAAAATCGTAGTGTGAAAAAGTAGATTTTCAGCCCGGGTTTAATATTCTAAGAGTTGATTTGGTTTGGGGGCGGCAAGTAACATCTGACAAAAGACACTGAAGCAGCAAACTTTGTGGAAATTAATATTTGTGTTATTCTCAAAACTTTTGGCCTCGATTGTACTCCTTGCTACATTATGGTCTGTGAAACAGGGTTTCCACTGCATTCATTTAGCTGATAAATAAATAAAAAATATATTAAATATATTAAAATCTCTTTCTCTATTTATACACTACCGTTCAAAAGTTTAGGGTCACTTAGAAATGTCCTTGTTTTTTAAATAAAAAATAAAAACAATGTCCATTAAAATAACATCAAATTGATCAGAAATACAGTGTAGACATTGTTGATGTTGTAAATGACTATTGTAGCTGGAAAAGGCAGATTTATTTATGGAATATCTACGTAGGCGTACAGAGGCCCATTATCAGCAACCATCACTCCTGTGTTCCAATGGCACGTTGTGTTCGCTAATCCAAGTTTATCATTTTAAAAGGCTAACTGATCATTAGAAACCCCTTTTGCAATTATGTTAGCACAGCTGAAAACTGTTGTCCTGATTAAAGAAGCAATAAAACTGGCCTTCGTTAGACTAGTTGAGTATCTGGAAAATCAGCACTTATGGGTTCGATTACAGGCTCAAAATGGCCAGAAACAAATAACTTTCTTCTAAAACTCATCAGTCTATTCCATGCAAGAAATTGCCAAGAAACTGAAGATCTCGTACAATGCTGTGTACTACTCCCTTCACAGAACAGACAAACTGTCTCTAACCAGAACAGAAAGAGGAGTGGGAGGCCCCGGTGCACAACTGAGCAAGAGGACAAGTACATTAGAGTTTCTAGTTTGAGAAACAGACTCACAAGCCTCACAAGTCCTCAAATGGCAGCTTCATTAAATTGTACCAGTCTCAATGTCAACAGTGAAGAGGCGATTCCGGGATGCTGGCCTTCTAGGCAGAGATCCAAAGAGAAAGCCATATCTCAGACTGGCCAATAAAATAAAAATATAATATTAAGATGAGCAAAAGAACACAGACACTGGACAGAGGGACTTTGCCTTCATAGTGTTTCATCATAGTATTTCATCATAGTATTTCATCAGAGTATTTCATCATAGTATTTCATCATAGTATTTCAAGGAAGTTTTGTTATGCTCATTCGCTTTTCCTCTGTAAAATAAATAATCTGTCCGGGTACAGCAGGCTATGTGGTTATTTGGTTATGTGGCTATTTGTGCCGGTGTGGCAGCCAAAACTGCCTGTCCAAAAGACAGTGAGTGTTTTTGGGGGGAAAACATATAACTTCTTATTAAGTTATTTTATCTTTATAAAGGCAAGTCAGTTA